>NC_134077.1:64551694-64829194 GCF_965140245.1 Athene noctua | reverse complement strand
TTTCCTCCTTTCTGAAAGGAGAGGAGAAACTTATGCTTAAAGAAAGGAAGCTGATTCAATCTTTATATGTAAGACTCTCACTGAATGTTGTCTCTTTACTCTTTACTTCTAAGCTCTCTCGTGTCAAAAGTCACCAGTTTGTCACAAAGGCAAACTGTAAAGGGCAGATGAAGAAATTAAAGAATCTGTATGCTGGATTTACTTACGTTTGCATGAGGATAGGCTACTTTTTAATCTCTTGAGCTTCCAAGGGAAATACTCTGGAGGGTCAAAAGAGAATAATTTAATTACCTCAGAGATTCACAAGAAATTAGGCTTCAATGATGCCTAGGACTGGTTAAATTAATAGGGAATATGCTTCAGTCAGAATGTTTGACAGTTATATAGTGAAAATTTGGCACGAGTGCATTTCCATTGGCTTCGGTAGGGTCAAGATTTAGCTCATGTTAGCTGTAAACCCAATCTGATTACTGAATGGGATGATTCAAGCTACTGTTAGTCACCTAGAAGAGGACAGCACACTGCTTCCAAAATTATCTTTCTGGAGGCTACAGTCTTGATTTTTCTGAGGTCAATTCCATCTGCCAACATATGTGTGGCTACAGCCCTAAAACAGTCAAATGGAAGCAATACAAAATGCTAAATATAGTAGCATTTAGTGAGGTTTTCTGTTTTGGTTTGTTTGGGGTTTTTTCATTTTTTAAAAGGTTTAAAAACATTTTTTAATATCTTGGGAACTGTGATGTTCAAAGGGAAGGCCATGGTGATACACAAAAAGAAAGGCCATGTAAGTATAAGAAAGAGTGAAATTCTGATCTCTAAGCACAGAACCAACCCAGTGCTATGAAATTAGTTTTCTCTGGATTTACACCAACCTAATGCGGCCTAGAGTGTAACCATTTGTTTTATCATAAGCCTAAAACCAGATCACTTTCCTTTGACACCTCGTTTTGGCTTCACTGCACATGTGATGCACTCACACACATGCACTCACATTCTCTTCAATAGCCTTTCAGTCATGCCACAGAGCTGTATGGTATCTCCTGGATAAGCTGTGTTAAATTAAAATTAAACATCACCAGGCTTTGTGCTCAGCCTCCCTCTGTGAATGCCCTGCTTCGGGTGTGCAGGGGGTTAGTATCACAAATGTTCCACAGGAGGTTAGTGGGATTCAGTTTCAGCTAACATTTATTTTGCCAGCTCCTGTTCACTTTCATCTCTGCTTATGAACACTATTATCTTGTTTGTAATAATATATATAGATCACTGCAGCTGTGCTCTGCAAAATTCATCCATTTTTTTGAACTTTGCAAAAAAAATTCTGCAAGTCTTTTATCACATTTCCGAGCCCTGTGAATTCACCCACATTCCCAGCCTGGTCTCTCACACAAATTGTAAGCAGGCGTGCATTTGCAAAGCTTTCACTGAGAATGGACTATCATGTTTCTAATGTAACCTCACACCCAATGCGGTTTTGTCCTTTCACTCAAGACTAATTGTGGGCTGTTGTTTTTAAGAAGGGACTAAGTTACTTCAGCTCCTTTGCTTTCTGTCTGTTCCTATTGTTAATTTCCTGTTACAGGCATTACCTTTGGCACATGTATGACATGTGCAGTACATCAGCATACTGTGCCTGAACTCTTCTGTCACTTGCTCAGTAGATTGCCAGTAATAATATCTAACTCTTATATATCACTTTGCCTATCTTGCAAACATACAGCTTCCTGTCCTGGAATCAGCAGTGCTAATTATTGACAGACACTAGAAGGACTATTAGTGTATTTGATATTTTCTTTCACAAACTTATAGGAGCACAGTAAGTGGCATGCTCTTCCATAGACATGATGTAACCCCAGCAATATTTGTACTTTAAAATCCAGTCAACCCAAAGAAGGAAATGGGTCTTTTTAAACAACCTGTACAGTATAGGTGCCCATTCAAAATTGGATGGATGACTGTAAAAAGGCATGACTAGACTTGAATTTACATTAAAATTTCCAGCAAAATATCTTCTTGTCATATGTTTTCTATGGTCAATTGGCCTATGGCTTTATTCTAGAAAGGCACGTAGAGCCAACTCTTGCTTGTAAGTTCTTAATGTTTACCTATCTCGCTATTACTATAGTACGACTTACAATGGAGCTATTATTACAGAAACTGAGTGATATGATACAATAATTGACTGCCTTACTAGTTTCCTAGTCTTCTTCTTCTTCAGGAATCAGAAGTCACTGAATGGCTAGGTCATACCCCTATTCTGCTTTTCTCATTTTGAGACAGAAAAAGGCAGACTAACTTTCAAAGCCTCTACCCTAGTCTTTCAAGAAGGCAGAGCATAAAAGAAATAATAGAAAAGGAAACAAAAAAGAAATGAAATGGAAATTTAAGTAGTTTAGACCTTGTGCTCAGCAGCCCACAAGATCAAACTCACTCTTCTCCACGCAGCAGCTGGTATCAATGCTCTTGCATTGTTCAAACAAGTTCCAGCATTTAGTGAGCTGGGACGCTGACTTCTACCTCATCTCTGTAGAGGCCGCCTCTCTGGTTGTGACTGAAGTGTGCCTTCCAGAAGCGGCTTTGCATTACTTTGACAAAGCCAGACAGCACCTGTCCTTGAGACTTAACAAAAGGTATTAAAGGGAAGGAGAGAGTAATCTCTCCCAGGCCTCTGCTGCTATCACTCTCCCTTTATATTTCATTTAGAGCAAAACGTGAACAAAGAAAGAGTGTTAGACATGCACACTGTAATGAAAATCCATGAGTCGACCGTGCATTCATAATTATTTTATAAATAAATGGCTTCTGGAGAGCCACATCTGTCTCTTCCCACAGAGTGTATGTCTTTCATTAATGTATTACAGGCCGAATGAAGCCTGAGTGCTTTGCTTGCATCTTCCTCTTCCTCTCCATCATTGTCTATGGATAGGTTTTTGTGGTTTGGAGAGAGCTGCAAGCCCCACACGTCTCTGCAGGACTGATGGCTTGTCAATAACATTAGCCAGCATTATGGGCCGCATCGGTGTAGAACAGAATCAATATGGCCAAGTAAAAAGTCTAATCAGTTGACATGACCATCTTCAGCAGGGCTTACATTACAAGAAATGAGTTTTTTTAAGGAATCAGCATCAGCACTGCTTATTCACCCCACACCAAGAAGCCTTGACGAAGATTTATTGCTTCTTGTTTTGTTAGCAGAGCAGGGTAAGCTGGTAAAAATGAAATAATCATTCAGGTTAAAAGAATAATAAAGACCAGACTCTGCAAACACTGCCCACATTTTCCTAAGAAGATGAAAAGAGCCACTATAGGGCACTCCACAGTGTGGAAGGGAAGCCATCCGCACTAGGAGATAAGAATAGTTTAGGGACCTGAATACATGGATTTATGTCCTTTGTCTGTCCAGGTTGCATTCTGTTTTCTCAACCTCTCTTTTTTTTTATTGAAGGGACAGATTCAACTCTCACTTCTACTTCTGTGTATTGAAGTCACTTGACTGAAAATAGGATTGTTCCAGATTTTTATCCATGTAAGTGAAAGCAGACTTTGGCAGTCATGCCTATGGCAATGTACACATCTTAAAACAAATTTCTCACTGATGCATAGCTTTATCTATGTGGTAATTACAGAGCTGTTCTACGGTCATCTCCCTTTCTCCTCACCCCTCTGCATGCAGATCCACCCACAACACAAGAGCAACAGGGGTGCTCCTATCAGATTATTCCACTTTCATGAACTCTGCTGATCATCTGTTCTCATTTGTCCAGTCATCTCGGGGAAACCCTGTTCAGTCATGTGAGGGTGAAGTGTTAGTGAAATCGTTAGTTCAGCATGGGCAGGCTAGTAGGCCCATGCCTCAAACATTTTTTTGCAGGCAACATACCGCCTACATCAGAGATGCTTCAGCAGTGTTATTTCCTAAACAGGCAAAAGTAAGTAATTGCAGTTCGGAGGCAAGAAGCTTGTTTGTGAATGGGAAAATTGACATGTTAACTACTCCCACCCACCTTTGTTAGAATGAAATAGCTGTGAAATTCGCCTTAAAAAAAAAAAAAAAAAATCTTGAAACAATATAAGTGTTTATTCAAATTAACAACAGAATCAGAGGAAATTAAAGGGCCCGATCCCACAGGGACCTTCACAGACTAGAAACGAGGAGAGGAACAGAAAGTTCGATTCAGGCTTTTCTAACATTGCCAGGAAAGACTCAATGCTCGCAGATCAGTCTGGGGTGCTTACACACAGAACAGTGACAAAACTGGTAGTCTCCTCCTGGGCAGTTGTAGACCTTCACTCTCAGCACAGGATTACCAGGTCACTCAATACAGTCACAGGCAGTGGGCAGTCACCCTGTCAGATTTAATCTCATTTTCTCCCTCTTAGTCATATACAAAGATGTGCACACTCTCTCTGTAGATTGCATCACGAGGGAGGAATTGTTCTGGGTTTTTGATATTAGAATACTAACTATGGGCTTCAGTCAAAATGAAGGCCTACAGCAGTGTGCACAGACAAGACAAGTTCTTCATCCCCAGGAGCCAGTGTCAAGTGCACATCAATACCGAACATGTTCCTTAGTGACAGAGTTCACCTCCAAGTTTCCAGTAACATTGACTATCAAAAATGAGGCTCAACAAAAAAAAATATGTGGGAAAAAATCGCTCAGCATCTGTGTGTTTTGTGATTGTCTTTTTGTTGCTGCACGAAGAAAAGCGAGGGGTTTTTTAATCAGTCTAGATTCTGAACACAAAGTTGGTTTGGTTTTTTTAATAGGAATCCTGCTGCAGAATATTAATAGTGTAACATTAATTTAAATTGTTTATTAAAGTAAAAAAAAAAAAAGAGTCAATTTCTATTAAGATTCTGCCATTTATAGTGATTCAAGGGAATATCCTACTCTCAGAGCCCCAGGATCTTGGTATGTAACATCCTCATTTGTGTTAACGGATACTTTACCCCTTTGAATTCATGAGGACTGAAAAGTTTCACCAGGCACACAGGCTCTGTATAAATAAGCAGCACACAGCAAACATATTCTTTTAAAAGGATTATCACTTTGACAGCTATTCAGTTGGGGTGGCTTTTTCTGTCCCCTGGAATTCCCGGCTTGCCCTCTTAACTACACAGAAGGTAAATCTGTATAATACTTCACAGCTGCCTTTACTGGGACCTGACACTGAGCCTACTGGATGTGCTTTCCTGGTACAAAGCACCTCATCAAGTTTCCTGCTCTGGATGCAGTGAATGCAGCTGATGAGCTGTCTTATTAAAAGTTATGAGGAAAGGATGTTCACTCCATTACTTTCTGAACTACTGGATATGCACAGTGAAGCTGCTGAGCTGGTCAGTCCCTCAGAGCTCCCTCCCTCACACACAAGCTGCACGCTAATGTTTAATAACACATTGTTCCCATGGTGGTCACTATCAATTTTTTTATTTTTTTTTTTTTTTTCATCTTTTGCTCTGTCAGTGTTACCGTGATGTTTACTCATCACTGCAGAGCAAACTTGACCCTTGCTGTCCTGCTGGCACCAAGCACACAAGCAAAGCTCTTAGGAGTTTTAAGCTGGGGCTCTGCCACCCCTCTTCCTGTAGTGTTGGGAACAGGGCCAGGGGCAAGACCTCCCTGCACCCTGCCTGGTTCAAAAGGAAAGGGCAGAGTAGCACCATGTTTCCTGGGGAGCCCACCAAGCCATGAGAGCCGGAGTGAGGCTGAATCTCAAGCTCAAGGGACTGAGTACAGGAGGGCTGGCATGACACAGATGGTCAAGGAGACCAGAGGCAGGTGTAATCTAAGGATAGATGAGGTGTTGGTATCTTGTGTCTCCATGCTGCACATCCCCTGCCCACATTCCTGCTGAGGGTGAGCTCAGGGAAAGGGGAACGGAGGCAGAGCTGCAACCAAGAGCAGTTGAGAGGGAGACACATCTGGGCCAGAGGCAGAGCCAAGGCAGGGCTAAGCTGCTGTAGCAGGGCTGGGTTGAGAAAAGCAGCATTCTTTTTAAAGAAGAGGGTACAATGGTTGCTTCAGTCATGGTTCAGCAGGGCCAGCCTCAGCAATGCCATGCATGGAGCTTGTACCCATTACCTTCCCATCAGTAAAAGAATAAGCTATTTTCTCAAGTAGTTCAGGTAAAAGCTGCAAATAAATTTATTTTTCTCCACCACCTCACTGAAGCAAAAGACATTTTGCAAGCAGCCTGCTTTGGAAAACTGCTGGCACTTGGACTGGAAGAACACAATTAAAAGACGCAGTAAAAATTGACAAATCTCAGTACGGGGAGCTGAAAATACATTACAATCCCAATCGAACTATAAATAAAAAACCTGAATTAAATAAATCTTGCACAATTATGGATTAAAATATGTTTGGCTTTAATGACTTAGCATACAGGCCTTGACCTGAAATGGCTGCCAAGACCAAGCAGTTTGCACGGGGATGTAATAATAAACAAGTTGCCTGGTGCTGCAATACCCTATAGCGATAATGAGGGAAAGGGGACCAGCGTTTTGCTGGTTTTCTTCCTTCATTGGTCCTGCTCTCTGGGCAAAACTCTGGCCATATAGCTTCAGTAACAGCAAGCAATGTCAATAATGGACTCAATAATGAGTGGAAAAGAAACCCAAACCAATAACAACAAAACCTCTGGGGGAGCATTAGCAGCAATTGCTGTCATACAATGTTGGGAAACTGCCTGTCATACCTGATGGCAGCCTATCATCCACAGGCTGAAGCAGGATGCTGGGCTTGGCAAGCTGCAAGGTGGCAAAACCGGAAAGGGTCAGGCTCGATGGACGGAAATGTGCTCCCCCACCACAGCTCAGCAAAGCAGGCTTTTGTTGGCCCAGGTCTGCCTGGGCAGCTGTGGGGTTTGGAGGGAGGTCGTGGCAGTAGAGGTGGGCACCCCTCCTTGCTCTGCTCCCTGCATGCCGCAGCCCATGGCAGTGGCTCTGGGGGGTGAGTGCCGAGTGCTGTCCTACCCTTTTGGATGATAAGCAGAGATCAAAGCATTTTCCATAGGTGCCCCAGTAGCCACTGGGCCAGAGTAGCCTCAGCAGTTATCTCGTCCTTCCTGAGAAAAGTGGGGAATGGGTGTGGATCCAAACCACTTGAATGGCACTGATGTGGCTCTCTCCAGATGTCCCCTGCACCAAACTGGTGCCCCGAACTCCAGATCTGTATCTGGCTGTCTATGCCCTCATTACAGCTGAGGAATTAGCTGCACTACACCACCTCTCCAAAGGGGAGGGACGAGACTTAACACAGAAACAAAAAAAAAATAGCACAGGAAAACCACATTTTCTTGCAACAGTCAGCTGGAGCATGGTTTTCATCAGGCAAGTAACTCTGTGAGAACTAGCTCAAAATCTCTTTTGTCCAGGGTGTGGATCCTGTGTTGGATAGCAGTACCAAGGGAAGAGGTTCCTGCAGTTGTTCCCCTCTCTGCAGTCATTCCCAGGGTCAGTATATTGCCCCCTGTTCCTGTCCCTTACTGCTCACACCTACTGTCTTGGTGTTTCTAGCCTTTGGTTACATCTCGGTGGAATAGGTCTGTGTGTTCATTACTGGGGAGGGGACAGAGGCAGAAGTTGCCCACAGGCAGACCTATATGCATGCAGTCAGATGGCATAACACTCGTTTCCTTACGAAACTAGACTAGAAAGGTAACAGCAGTCTAGTTTTACAGGCCTTCCTGCTCTGTTTCTCTTATTTACTTTGAAAGTTATGATAGCTTAAAATAATCTCTACGCTGCATCTAGGAATTTACGTGTTATGCTTTCTTTGAACATTTTTTTAAAAGGTCTCCTGATTTAAAATATAGCATATGAATATGATTTTTTTTCTCCTTCAACAACTGTTTTCTGGAAGGTCTGAAGTTGTTTATACTGGGATTGTGATTACTTAGTGACTTGTCTAAAACTATTTCACAAGTCAGCTCTGATGTGTTACTTTGAATTAAGATGAGAAGTTTTCTCATGTTTTACAGAAAAAGCCATTCCAAAAAGCAAGCGTTCAATGTGTCCAAAAATTCCTCCTTGAAAACTTGCCTTAACATGACACATGACTGTATTTTGCAAGCTGTTTAGTCACCCATTATTTTTGTTTTATTAGACATAGTTGACCCTTTGATCTTGGTGAATTAACACTTCTACCGATCCAGAGGCTGTGAGTCTAACCCTCATGCTTGTTGACATTGTTTTCTTATGGTCTGGCATTTATAATCATGCAAATTCTTGCTATAGCATATTTGTTTCTAAAATGTTCTAAGAATTGATTCTCTGACATACTCTTTGTGACTTAACAGTGTTCTTTGACTTTTCTGTATGGCTTAGCTCTTGGAGCTTGCAATAGCATAACACAAGGTTCACATGTATTTTGGCAGTTTACCATCTTTTAGAAATGCCTACTTTAGGGTCTGAGACATTGCAGAAAAAAGAAAAAAGTCACTGTAAAGCTTTTTCTGGATTGTGGTCAGATTAAGGAAAACACAAAGTTTTCAGGGTAGAATTTAGTGGATTTGTAGAGAAACTTGAAACAGAGTACACCTCTTTATGTGAATAAGCCAATATGCAGTGTATATTTACCATAATGAAATTCTCCAGTTGCCATTTACACTTCATTCGTGTAGCATTCATCACTGGAATCAGTGGACACTTGGACACTGACTGCTCTAGTACGTCAAGGGTTTGAACTTTGTTATTCCTATCTTAATTACAAGACCAGGTCTACTATATAGAGTCCAGTTTCCTACCAGCTCCCAAGAATGTTAAATTCTAATTAGAGCCTTCCTTTACCAGGCTGGCTTGAACACACCTGGACCAAAATGGAGCTCAGTGAGTGTAAAGTTATGTGAATAGATGCCAGAGGCTATGGGAACAGGATGGAAATTTTTACACAGCATCTGCAATGTTTTACATTTTGTAAAATAACCCAGGAGCTAGGAAATAGGTATTTTTAAATCCAGATTTCAAAGTTTGTCTTTTCTCAAGTCATAGAAGATATTCCAGACAACCTGCATACTTGATACCTCCTAACCCATTTCCCAAATAATTGAGAAACGTATGTTATTATTATTCATCCCCAACAAGAGGATAAGAATATCTGTCTGAAGTATATTCCAGTGCAAGACAACTCCTGTGAAGAACTTGGACAGGATTTCTAGAGGAGTACAGTCTCTGTGTGTGTGTTTATTTCAAAGTAAAGAATTTTGCAGCATCAAAATTATGTAAAATTTTAGAATTAAAATACCTAAGACAAAGGACTTACACAAAGGGAAAAGGAAAATTGCAATTGCAGGACACAAAACCATGAAATTATGAGAGTGCTTTGAATTTTTAATATCACTTAAATTTGAAAGACTGAAGCTCTCTAAAAACTTGCAAATGGCATAATAATTTCAAATCACTTCATACTGCACATGCCCAGAGGTCTGATAACCTCCACACTCAACTGTTTGTAAGTTTTTTTCTTCCCACATTCCAACAATGTGAAGCCACTCTCTGCAATGTAGAGTATGTGATTCATAACTATTGTAGCACTGCAAATTTCTCTGTGAGTCCTGGCATATGGGAAAGAATTCAAACTGTTACAGAGGATCAAAATATATTGGACCAATTAAATCAAATGCCCTAGAGTGATTTTAAAATGTATGATTAAAAAAGACAAAGATAGGAAGGAGGGGCAGCTGCAAAAAAATATCTTATTAGAAAGAAAGCAGAAGTATTTCATAGAGCAAAGATACTTTTACTGGCCCAAGAAAGGGCTGGGAAGGAGCAGAAACTACAGTCACATATGGTAAAATAATAGATGTTTCTTTAAGACATGAGAAAATGAGTTGGCGAGATGAATATACTGTGTACTGTGCTACAGATGGGGAATAGCAAAGGGCCTTGAACTTATCCTTGTAACAGTATGCTTACTTAGTTAAACACCACTGGGTATAAGTGAAACAAAGTGGAAAGGAAGTCCAACCCCTGCTTTTGCAGATAACTGTATTTTAAACCTCCTCACAAAGTGATACAGTCTCTATCATCTAGCTAGGTCTCATTTTGGCCTCTCCTGCTGATATTGGAGGGATGATCCAGAACGTCTCTGCTCCAGTACTTAAACTTGTTTCTCCTTTCCAACATAAAATGATATATAGCTATTTGTTCTTGTTAGCATACATAGCTCTTCTTTTTTCCTGGTGTTTACACCCTGCTCCACTGTCAGATATTTATGAAGCACAATCATGCTCCCCTTTTAGCTCTCATTTGCTTGGCTATGGAAACCAGGCTCTCTTAAGCTACCATCACAAAAGTCCCTATTTCCTTCTCTGCAAACATGGGCAGCTTTCTCTGAATTTGCCTTTCTTGTCCATGGGCAACTAAACCATATGCAGTGTTCTAAATGCAGGCTGGACTGGGTTTGGGGAAGTAGTGCTGGTGCTGTCCAGACTCTCATGAAAATCACTTATCTGGTAAATCCTGGAATCACATTTGATCTTGAAAGCCTCTGCACTTTATCATAAAGCATTTTCATGTTGTTGCTTGGTCTCACTTTATTCACCCAGTGAAGGAGGATTTCAATATTTGTGAAGTCTGACATTGTTACTAAGACTTCTGAAACATGCATTTTGGGGTGGCAAATTTTGTTCTTCTTTGTAAATTTATTTTAGGCTTTTTTTTTTTTTCTTACTAATAGCATCCCTTTTGACACCACCTTCCATACTGGTAGGTGATATTTTCCCTAGGTATTGCTACGATGTCTAGGAACTGAGCTAAAAATGGGGATCTGGATCCCACACCAGCAGCATACTGTTCTGGAGAATTTGCCATGAGAAACCAATCCCAAGCAGTGTGGTAAACTCCAGAAGTGGCATTTGATGACTACCATGTGGCGAAATGCTCAAAAAGCTTCAAGCTTCTCATCAAGCCAGCATTTGGGACTAGCACTCCACTGGGATACATTACCAGTTCAATGGCATTACATCCTCAGGATATTTTGCTAATATTGTGTTGGTCATTGTGTGCAACAGTTTACCTTGGAAGCAGTTATCATAGGATCAGCAGTGTATTGCTGGAATGATTGAAATCTAGCTGAAACACTGGAGCAACAGAGAGGCTATAATAGGGTTTGGGGGGTTGGGGGTTTTTTTGGTTAGGTTTTTTTTTTTTTTTTTCGTTGGAAGTTGCCACCTGAAAGCAGGGCTGTGCTGGGCACTGGGATCCTATGAGATCACAGCATACATGCAGCAAATAGCTTCTTTGGCTCTGCCATGACAGACAGGACTGTAAGCAGCAACGCTCACTTGGTCTGACTGTCATTTTGTGTTCTTCTTTACACAGAGGTTTCAGCTAAAGGTCACAGGAGAGCCACTGTATATTTTTTCTTCAAGCAAAATCAATTGAAGGACCTACAACACAATAACTTATGTTGCAGGGCTGCACTTGCATGTATTCCCATTGGAGACCTATCAATGTGAACTAGCACTGTTGGGAAATCTCTTCAGCTACCCCAGTTAATCAATATCTGTTCATTATACTGTCTCTGATGAATACGGGTAAGGACTGGGTAAGCATGAGTCAGGTGACTTAAAAATAACTGCACCTCACATAAGATCAATAGATGGTGGTTTTTTTCCCAGCATTACTTCAGGCAAACTAATGTACTTTTTATCCCCCTCTCTTCTTATCACCCCTTGCCCATTGTTGGTATATCAACATCACTGTAGGAGTGGCTTTATTAAACTAGTAGCACTTAATCTACTGTCATACTGTCAACTTGCAGGGAGTGAACAAGCAGACAGCAAGTTTTCAAATGGCCCAGTGCACTTTGCCTGGCTTCTCACACAGGCAGTAAGCTCAGAGTTGTGTCAAAAGCAGTCTTTCTGGGTGCCTGCAGTATCTCTGAATTGAGTATGAAAACCTATGATAGAAAAAAATTATTTTAGGGGAATTCATGCCAATTATAGATGTGTTATGACAGATTAAAAGATTATCATTATGGTTGGCTTCTATGCAGAACTACATTAACACATCTATGACATTTAATAACATGGGAGGATAACCACATGCCTCAACAGAGCTTGACTTCCCCCAAAGTTGCTTAACTTTTTTTTTCCCTTCCTTCCTTCCTTCCTCTCTTTCCACTAAAATTAAGAAGAGCTGCATGTGCTTGAAGAATTTTGGGGGAAACAAGGAAAAGTAAGAAAAAAAGAAAGAAAATAAAGACAATAAAGAAAGAAAAACAGAGAATGGGAAATAATATGGAAGGTGAGAAGGGAGAAGGAGAAGTAGAAGGATGGAAATGGGAAGGGAAGGGGTGGCATGTAAATTAATGACATGAAGCTAACAGCTGTGAATCAGTAACAGATTAAAGGCATTGTGCTCCTTATTGGGCTGTTTATATCAGACTGAGGAAAACCAGACAAACTGAATAAACACCCTCTCAAGCCTTTAGTTAGTGGGCCTGTGGCAGACATCTTGTATCTATATGGCTCATAGACTAAATTAAATCTGGGAAGAAGCTGAATTGAAAGGTGAAGTCCTGATTTTGGAGATAAATGTTTTGCAGAAAACTGACTCGGTCATGCTGGGAGGGCTGCAAAAGGATAGACCTGGTGACATGACAGAATGTATTACCTGTCAACCAACCAACCACTTTTCTCAGACTTACAGTTCACAGTGCTTAGTGAATTCTAGTTAATTGGCCTTCACATTCCTGTCTTTCTCCACCCCCACATTCAGCAGGTGAGACCAGTTGCCTCCATTTTGCTGATAAGGAAATGTGAGGCAACCAAAAAGGCTTACGGACTCTTGCCAAACACTGAGCATGCTGTTTCCAAGTCCTGCTAATCTGTTAGAGAAGGGCTCATTTGCAAGCAGATATCCATTCCCATTGAGCTGAACAGGGCTGTACATGCATTTAAATTTCAGCACATACTCACATGTTTTGAGGCATCACAGCTCCAGTGCTCAGCACCTTGCAGCACTTAACAAGCTGAGTTGTATTTTGCTATTCTTTTGTAGAATGAATTAGTATGAATCATATTCCAACATGTTGACTCAGATATGCTTGAAACGTGGCCTTTTTGTCCCTTTGAGCACAATGGCATTCACAAATGGCATTCACAAAAATACCCTATTATGAGACAGCTCCTCATCTGTTTGTTTTCTTTATTGATTAGAAGTGCAGTATCTATAAATTTACTAGCCCTGTAAGAGCTCAGACTGAACCCAAAACATTTACCCCATAAGAATCTTGTTCACATTGTGCCAGCTGCTATAGCTGTACCTTAGAAAAACAAGATTTCTTAACAAAAAAATGTATTCTGCCCTGCAAATGGGACTTCAGAACATGTCTCCACACCACACCCTCTTCTTTTCTGTATGGAGCACAAAGTTAATCACAAGAATTCAAAGGTGAACTCTCTGGTGATAGATGCTTATGGGCCTAGTCCTAGAATACCAGGCAAAGGCTGGTGGGCAGACACATCTGGCCAATGTCCTCACCATTTCAAAGTGTGAGAAAGTTCTTACTCAAACACTGAGATTAATGAGCTGTGTGCCTCTGCTTTGAAAAGTGAAAGGGGGACTGACCTGTGCTAGGACACTAAGTTAGAGTTTGGAAAGACCTTTCAATTCAATTTCTTCACCTGTCAGGCACACCTAAGTGTGAGCAATATCCATCTTTTAAGAGGTTTTCCAGACACTTAAGTGGCTAACTTAGTGACATTGTAGAACTCTGCACATCAAACTAATGATGACATTTCTGAGAAAATATGTACAAGCCAGGGAAAAAAAATAATACCTCCTTGCTCTCAACTTTTAGCAATTCAATTTCTGGCAAATATGCAAATCTCTTAAACGTGGTATGCAGCTCTCAATCTACAAGTGGTCTTGTGCAAGCTTTGAAGGTGAGCATCTTTCCAAGACCATATGCTTTTACATGGAAAGGTGTATTGTTTGAACCAGTAAAATATGAAGAAGTGAAAGACAGACAGAAAGGTCAGTGACTGATAAATCTTTAATATAAAAATTGTACAAGAATTTTGATACAAATTACAAGAGGTATTTGGACAAAGTATGAGTAAAACTCCATTTATATCCCCAAAACCTTATGCATTTTATGCAAAAGACATACTGTAGGACAGTTACAGTACAGAAAATACAAGAAAAGAAATGTCAAATTAAAAACAGGACTTTTAATTCCCTCAGACTACTAATGGAAAAAACTTGTTTAGAGTACATACAGTATTTATGAAGCTACCAATGTCACGATTATTAGATCAACATGATGCAATTTTTCATATCCCCTTGTACAGCTATATTCCATAGTGCATGCTTTGGTTCTGCAGGCAGGACAGAAGAGCATTCACGTTTTGCTCACATTGAGAACAAACAGTGAAAATAAAAAGCCTCATCTATTCCGAATAGATGGAGAAGGAACTTTGTAAAAACGTCCATCAGGCCCCGACTCCACATTTTCCTGTGCCTGGGGGGGGGAGCGTACCCCAGGAACACATCTTGACAAAGTCCACTGGAACAAGCCTTGCTTTGAGAGCCAGCAGTGAGCTCAGCATCCTCCATGGAGCAGCCCCTTGCTGCGGCTGGTGCGTTGCAGAGTGGCACAGACGGTTGCAGCTGGGCTGTGAGAGCCCTCCCATGCCCACTGAGAAGGGTCTTTCCAGGCTTTTTGCCACTGTGACTGAACCTGCTGCCAGGTCCCTAAAAACTCCCAAATACATGAAGGTTCAAATCCAGTTTATCTCAGCTTACATCTCCGCATGAACCCCCAGTCAGGTTCCCATCCTTCCAGTTCAGAAGAACTGAAACACAGCAGACGCTACATATAGGAAATCGCCATGTTGCTCAGCCTGATGTGACCTTCACTGTCAAAGCTGTTAAAACAATAACTGTGCCAGTGAGCAAGAGCCTTCAGTAAAACAAAGAAACTCCAAACCCATTTGGCCACAGGTGTAAACCCCCTTCAATGAGAAATTCATAGCTACAAACAGGTTGCAGTGACCTGCTTGTGGTAAGTCAAAGTGTGTGTAGCTTCAGCCAGGGTAAATTTTGTATGTGTTCAGGGTTCAGATCAGCTTATTTGCACACCTGTCGCATACTTTGCACTGGAACACTGATCGCTTGTTTTATAGACTGGAGGAGAGGCAGGAGGCATGAACTGAGAACACAAATGCTGCCCGTTAAGAAACAGCCACGTTATGGGACAGGAACCCCATATGATATAGGAACCAAAGTTTGCACAAGAAAAAGCAGCATGCTGAATTTCATATTTATAAATAGCTAAATGACACACACACACACAACAGTGGCCATTTTATTCATCTTGTCACTTTACAAACGGTGACCATTTTCACAGATGGAATGCATAAAACTTTCCAAAATGGAGAACATCAGGAGGATGTGTTACTTTTCTGAGAGAATTTTAATGAGAGACTCTCTTGGAATGAGAGGAGAAGAGGGGGAACAGGTGAAGAAAATGGGAAAACTAAGACAATGACTAAAGATTGTACAAGGGTTTGTAAAAAAACCCCAAACAACTCAATGTAAAAGCATGGTTGAAAAATAATGAAGAAATAAGCCTTAGTTTGTACAGATTAAGTGACCCTATTTACTCCATAGGTCATCAAGTAGACTAATATCCCTAGAATCACAATTTGTGTGGGTTCCATACTTTTTCACAGTGGTGATGGGGTGGGGATGTGTTCTGCCCCATCAACACAGGAGGACAGGGGGAGACGGGGATGCTGATCATGTGTCAAAGTCTTGAGTTGGGTGTGGTGATTGCTTAACACTCTCTAACTCAGGCACAGACACTGGTGTGCACAAGTGCCACTGGTCTCCCAGAGCCACTGTTCACAGCCACCTGCATTGCGTGGACAGGTTGTGATTAATTATTGATGAGTTTGCCATTCTAACTGTGCATTATCCTGTGATCATTCTCAACCTTTTGTTTGACAATGGATGCCTTATAAAATCTTTATGTATCACTTAGCTAGTCTCACTCTCTCTTTCTTCTCTAGAAAAAAATATAATTGCCCTGGATCTTTTCTCCGTTCTCCCAAAATATTCTTCTCCAAAGATTTGAAGGGAGCAGTGTAGGAAATCTGTAGAGTATCTGAATAAACGTCTCTACACATTAGACATTTGCTCACCCATGCTTCTCATGCTCTTAAGCACATAAGAGGATATATATAGGTGAGTGTGATGAAAATGATGTAATTTTTGCCCATTTGTAACAATTTTAAGGCTCTTTGTTCTAACACTGTGTTTGTTACTCCCCATCTGTCTGTCTCACACACTCACACACAGACACACAGAGAAAGGACCCAAATGGTTTCTTTGCTCATAAAGTCATCGGTTTCCACAAATAGGCTTGGAAACAGTACAGAAAGAAAGGCTGCTAGGCCTGCCCAAACTCATCATTGCAGGTCAGCTAATCCGACTGCTCCTAACTCCATCAGTGCCATGTGCACATGGAGTTGACAGGGGAGCAGAATCTGGGCTCAGCCTTTGCACTTCTGACACAAACAGGCCTCAGGAAATTGTCTGCTGGTTTCACCCTTGTAGCTTCTGATGCACTTGGAAGAAAAAGGAGGGAAAAGATCAGTGACTTTTGACTGGTAAAAGGCCTGAGCATATTTATACTGGGTACCATCACCTCTGTTGAAGCAAATACCAAATTACCACATAGTGCTGGAGACAGCGTTAGCATCTGGAACCAGCAAAGAGGAGCTGCAGCCCACTGATGCAATGAATCGATCTAAGGATATGAAAAACAATGAACCTCAAAATGGCTGTGTTTAGGTCTCCCAGCCTGGGCTTTGCCTGAAAGCTGTCTGTCTTTTTTGGTGCTGCAGTGGTCAGCAGCACTGTTCAGCCCACAGTGCCCAGCACTCACAGGCACACACGGGATCTGACATTACGATCTCGGCTCTGGAACACTGCTGACCCTGCAAGGAAAGCACACTTCAGCTGCTCCTCTGCCTACTTGAATTTTCAACTGCTATTCAGCAGTCAGTCAGTGTACAATAAAAAGGAATGGGAGTGGCTAAAGCCAGGCACACTGACCTTTATGCACTTATAATTTCTTAAAACATAGCACATGCTCCCAAGCTACTTCAATGTCAAACTCTTTCTTTCCTGATGGCCTTGTTTCAGAAGCACTTCTGGAGCCTGTACTTTTGGCAGTGTTCTTGTAAATGAAGGATAAATCAGAAAAAATTCATCCTTGTATGAGGGCAGCAGATTGTGTCTCAGATATGTTTCACTAACACTTTACAGAGGTTCACACTGACCTCAGCAGATGTTTCTATCATGGCAGAAAGCGTATCTGGAATTAGCATTCACCATAGGAACCCAAGAGGATGACATTGCTCTGGAAGTTGACAAGGAATGGGCTAAACCAGAAAAATAAAAGACTGCATATCCTGTCTGCCACCAAACCTACACAGCAAGACCTGTAGCAAATTCACATGACTATTTCTAGCAGGCACAGTGTGGCTTATGCCAATACAAAGCAATTAGTTGCTACATAAGCAGACAAAAGTGCCGTCACAGACAGTATTTCTCAGCTGACCTTTTGTTAAGAAGCCATCTTGTTACTGTCTGCCTGATAGCTCGATAGAGCAGCCACTGGCAGCCTTGGGCTTCCCAAAGACAAATCGAAGTGCTCCAGATGGGACTTCCCTTCACTCACTGCAGATGTGTGTGTGCATACGTGTGTGTCAAGGAACGGGGAGGGAAGGCCTGGTTCTTACACTCAATTTCCCCTTCACAGGGGATAAACAGGCAATTACGCATCCTTTTATATTTGATGGCCAAGTGCTGAACTTGAAAGCACACTATTAGTTTGTGTCCCTTCAGGGCCAGTGCAATAAGTAGCCAGGAGAGCTGGGGCTAAGGAAGAGAGGGTGTTGTCTGCGGTTAGTGTGACAGTCTTGTCAGCAGCATTCACATTACTGGAAGGTAATAAAGTGACAAGTAAGTTATTAGAAAGATATGAGGTGAAATTGAACTGAAGCTTCTTCCTGCTCAGCTCAGTTTTTTTTCCTGCTTTGTAATGGGCCACTATTTGTTACAAACCAAGCCTTGTCTTGAGATCTTATATAAAAAAAGAAATATTTATTCTTTGCAGGAAAGGTCACATGAATTTACAACATCACACTTTAAAGGAGAGGAATGGGAAAACAGTTTTATGACAACTACAGCTGCTATTTAAAAAAAAATACAGTGTCATCATAATGAACAATAATACTGGCAAAAGTCAGAGGACTTGTCAAAAACATGTCCATTTTTTAACCGTTTGGTGGTCCAGAACTGTTTTCCTTTCAGTGCCTGTGCCAAACATAGAGCAACAGTATAGGGACATACATGACCAATATTTTGGCCAAAAAATCAAAGCTGTCATTCAATATCATGACTTGACCAGAGAAAACAAGCCACATAAGACTGGTTAACTACAGATGCAATATTACGTTAAAAAGTTGCTGCTTCACTTTGTTACAGGCCATTTTAAAAGCAGTGATAATGCTGCTTGGCAAAGACAGACAGAAACCATGGGACTGGAACAGACATGTACTTGGGCAAACATGTGGGTGAAAGGTTCAGTCCATCATATGATGTTGCTTTGTTCATAAAGTAAAAATGTGTATGGAAAAGAGTTCCTTTTATGTCCCTACAGGAGGGGGAAAAAAGCCCAACACATCATGTGGTGACAGCAGGATATGCTGATGCTTATCGAGCAAAGTAGCACTACATTCACTATTTTGCTGAGTTACTATAGCAGCAAAGTAGTGACATAAGAGAAAAAAAAAAACAACTAAGAAGGAACTGACATATACCAGCTGCCATCATGTGTCTGCCACTCACCTTTTCCCCTCAGAGAACTCCTATTGTCTCCTTGCCCTTAGTACAGACACCTTTGCTTCTCTTTTGAAATCAAAGAGTAATTCTGTTAACACAACCCAAAGAGAAGAGGGACAAAAACATTCTGGGGACAGAAGAAGGAGTAATAGTTCTGTTCACATAACTGGCACAAAAATTTTAGAGGAGCATGTGTGCTCCTAGACCAAACACTCCCCCTCCCTTATTCCTTCCCCTGCCACCTATGATGCTATGAAAATGTCTTGCAGAATCTGAGTACAATACATTTCTGAAAAGATGTCCTGTTTTCTGATGGCACCTGATATCCCTAACCACCCTGTGAAAAATGTGTCCAAACCAAGCACTTTGATTTTAAAGTACCATATGCATGGAAGAAGAAATTTTTGGAAATAAATCTCTAGTCTTGTAAAGGTTCCTATCTTTGAAACAGATCAGACCTTGAATCATTATGTTTCTGAGCTTTCCAGATACCCAAACAGCTCTTTGTCTTGTTGCTTGGGCACATTCCTACCCCATATAATTAGCTATGCTAGATCCTTAACTGAGTAGACTAAATAGAACAGGCTAAATCTCAGGGAAAACTCAAGCAGATCGCTGCAGCCCTACTTCCTATTAGCTGTACTGGACCGGATCAATGGAGGTGCTGACCTCCTCTGGCAGTTACTGTGCTGTTTAGAACCTGACTCTTTTTCCTAAACAGTTCCTTTTTTGGTCTGGACCAGGCAGAGAAAGTACACTTCAATTTACATAATGGAGGAAAGTAGGGGAAGGGAGAAGGGAGAAGGGAGAAGGGAGAAGGGAGAAGGGAGAAGGGGGAAGGGGGAAGGGGGAAGGGGGAAGGGAAGGGAAGGGAAGGGAAGGGAAGGGAAGGGAAGGGAAGGGAAGGGAAGGGAAGGGAAGGGAAGGGAAGGGAAGGGAAGGGAAGGGAAGGGAAGGGAAGGGAAGGGAAGGGAAGGGAAGGGAAGGGAAGGGAAGGGAAGGGAAGGGAAGGGAAGGGAAGGGAAGGGAAGGGAAGGGAAGGGAAGGGAAGGGAAGGGGAGGGGGAGAAAAGGAAGAGAGCAAGGAAGAGAGGAAGGGGGGAGGAAGGAAGAGAGGAAGAGAGGAAGGAAGGGAGGAAGGAAGGGAGGAAGGGAGGAAGGAAGGAAGGAAGGAAGGAAGGAAGGAAGGAAGGAAGGAAGGAAGGAAGGAAGGAAGGAAGGAAGGAAGGAAGGAAGGAGGGAAGGAAGGAAGGAAGGAAGGAAGGAAGGAAGGAAGGAAGGAAGGAAGGAAGGAAGGAAGGAAGGAAGGAAGGAAGGAAGGAAGGAAATACTGAAGTTTACTTATGGCAAATATGGTCCACAATTTCTCTTAAGTATCTACAGATCCCTAAGAAACATACAGATTTTATGAGCTCTGTCATGAAAAGCCTTTGAGAGATCTTTAAGAGCAGTGTGTATGTGCTATTTGGCTTTTTAATCTTTACCTTCCACATTTTGTCCAACTGAGTTGTGATTCAGTGACACTGTGCTTATACTTTGTATGCACGACCAGAGTGTCACCATGGAGTCAGCTGCAGGTTAAGAGACAAATTTAAAATCTCAGCCATAACAAGATGTACCTGGTTGAGATATAGCTGAGAAAAATTGACTAACTATTGTAAGGTGTACAAAAATATTTATGAGTTAAATTAGCTCTTTACTGAGCAGCTGATTAGTCTTCACAGGAGCACCCTTATGGGGAAGATCATATAAGTATGAGCCATATTTTAACAGATTGAATCACAAACATGCAAGTGATGTGATCTGTCCAAGGCTAAACAGTGAGTAGGGGCCACCAGCGGTATTAAAACCAGTTCCTATTTTTGTCCTTTGACAGTTTTGTTTTCCTTCCAAATTGTTTCATACAGGTTTTCAAAAGATGCCTAGTGATTAACCAGTATCACATCCTCTTCTGACCCCCATTTCAAAACAAAGAAAAATGCTTAACAACCTCCAGAGAATTAGTTCTGTTTCTAAAGGAGGTTCAGTTCGAAGAGCTATTTCCTAAAAGTAGACAAAACCATTTTGATATTTACAGAAAAATACAACTACCTTGAATAAACAAAACATTGAAACAACACGGAAAGTACCAAACAAGAAGGAACAAACTCCATATAGAATGAAGAGTCTCATCCTTCAAGTTGGTCTAATTCTTGTAAAAAGGTTTAGACTGCCAGGTTTGGAAACTGAAAGGATATCCACAGGTTGTGATGGCATAAGGAACTACACAACACTTATCTTGTCATCACACCATTACAGCCATGCCCTGTGCTGGATACATGAGATGTTCTGTTGTTATCGCAGTCTGAGTTGCTGCTGAGATCACTCCAGAAATGCTACTTTCTATCAGTAAACCTAAACTTCTACGATACAGCCTTTTCAATGATTTTTCGGGTAACTTCAGATGATACAAATTCCACCACAGGAATAATTCTGATAATTCTAATTCAGATTATCATAGAGATGCATGTTAAGTAGGAAGGCAGGAAATGCCATTCAATTCAATATAAGTGTACGTGCCCTTCTAAAACAAAGACTCTTCTGACATTAGTATCACTCGTACTGAAAAAACCACATGATTCTCCTAGAAATAATAGTGCGTAATATTCTGTCTACGAGATGATATCCCCTACACAGCTTAAGCAAAACTTGAATGAAGTTTAGGATGCCATAAAAGTAGGACTGCAGAGCTTCTAACAGTTTTTTTGAGGTTTGTGCCTGCTTCTTTACTTTTTAGAATGTCCTCTTTCATTTTGTGTAATAAACAGCTTTTTTTACTATGCAATTCATCTGCTGAATTTAGCTAATGATGATGTTTAAGTTTCCAAACAAGTTTACAAAAAACATTTGACCTCTACCAGAAACAAAGTGACATTATAATGCAGAAGTGATGCACTCAGTGAGGAATTATTTATATACCTCAGATATGTTTTTCATTTAAAATTATATTTATTTATACCATACATACTACAAAACAGTGGGAATTTCTTTCTGTAGATATAATTCAATTTTTGTTGTTTTGCTTTTTAGACTTTCCATCTTACTTGTTACTAATAGCTCGGGAGGAGGGATGGGAGTGCGGTACAGATAACACTACAAAGGTCCATGTGTTTTAGAAGAATGCACCTTTACTGTTCTAATTTTCCTTTCTCACAAATACACTGAACTTGCACAACAAACCAAAGTGAATCAGATCTCTCCACTCATTTTAACAAGGTAAAGTAGTTGAGACTTTGAGGAAAAATAAAAAAGATGAAAGAAAAAAGTCAGTGAAACTGCTTAGCTTTTTGCTAGAAAGTGTTTTTTTTTTTTTTTTTTTTTTGTTAAAGCAGAAGATAAATTTTCCTTACAGCTTCTGTGGGATCCACAAATGTTTTCAGAGCTTCATCAGTGTACAGAATCAAAAAATCATCAAAGGCTTGTAACCCATAGGAACACAGTGAGAATTCATTTAGAAAGACTTTTCTTTTATTTTCTACAACTGGAAATATTGATTCATTAGTTATTGATTCCTACTTTTGGAAACAAGGATACTGAAATGCATAAAGAGTACTAAAAAAGAGGAAATCCGTATTAAGAGTTTCCTCCTGAAAATGAAACAGGAGTTAAGTTCTCAAGTGGACATAAAGGTAAGAATAATCAAAATGCACAGCAAATCAAAGCAACAACAAGCTGAAACAATGGAGCATTTCTGACTCTTGGCTAAGAATAATATCATGTTCTGGGTCAGTAAATACAGAAAAGGAACACATTCTCACTGAAGGATTATTTTATTGTACGTTGAAATATCCCTTGGGTTTTCATTTGTTTGTTTGTTTGTTTTTACTTTTATTATGTTTTTGTAAAGGAAAAAGTCTACAACACACACCCTAATGGTTTTTTGGCTGTAGACTGAACTTAAGTAAATACCATCACTCAGTCAGTATGTTGTGGTAACTCAGGCTGCCAGTGTGGTTTACCAGCTCAAGCAACATGTGTAAACACCGGAAACAAAAAAGATTCAGCCTCTCTTTCTCTCTGCCTTTCTCAACTGCTTGCTCCTTCTCCCTCTCCTGTTCATGCTTGCTCGCTTGCTCTCTCTTTCTTGGACTTTTGTTATTTTCTGACAAACCATGTGGGTGAAACACAAAACATTAACACAACTAGAGATCCTTTTTTAATTCTCTCTAATTTTATCCAAGGGGAAAGTTATCCAATAAAAAGTCCAGCATATGTTTTCAGAGCTTCTAAGTGCTTCTGCCATTACTTTCTTTTGATTGCTTCTATAAAACATGCCTTAATCATACTACAGTACTTTCCATTGCAAAAAAGAAAACTTTACAGAGCAACATAGTTAACATTATTTCCCTGTTTTGTTTTTGTTTGTTGGTTTTTTTTTTTTTTTAAACACCACAAAAAATCCAGGCCATAGTAAGAAGCACACAAAATTATACTCATCTTGGTTCCGTGACAAGTAGTATCAGCATTTATATCCCCAAATATTATGCCTGTTTGACAAAAAAAAAAAAAAAAAAAAAGTTTTCACTGATTCACATGACACAATTCTGTTGTTTTTTTTTTTCTTTTATGTGATGTAGTGTATAAGGAATAAGGATGCACTATTGTTTCTAGTAATAATTGGCACTTGAAAAAAGCACCAAGAATTCTGTATTTCACTTTACCCCTTTTCCCTCCCCAGTAATTTTTTCTGTAGTCCAGAAGCTACAACTGTGGTTATGGTGAATAACTACATTTAAATTTTTCAAAACGTGTGCAAAGTTGGCACTTTTGTATTAACACTAAACACTAATACTCTTTGTTTGGCATTCATGCCCTCATACTGACCAGACCACTTTTATCTAAGTGTATTTTTTTAAAGACACTTACTGAAAATATGGCAATAGTTTAAGAAAAAAAAAAAGCATGGATATTATTACACATCCCCTTGTAGTGTACGAAAAAGTGCATGACTGGATTTATGTAATAGTACAAGACAAAAAAACTGTATCAGATCAGGTACTGTAAAGCATGCCAGCACCTCTGTATTACTTATATCTAGCAGGTAGTTAAAACAAGACTGTGGTTCTTTTAAAAATGTGCATTAAAGCTAACATAAATGAATAGAACTAGCCAGCAAACTATTTTTTTCCTGCTTATCTAACAGCTGAATGTAACTGTAAAAATTAAGCAAAAAAATAAGAGTTAAACCACCATCAATACAATTGT
Source organism: Athene noctua (assembly GCF_965140245.1). NCBI lineage: Eukaryota > Metazoa > Chordata > Aves > Strigiformes > Strigidae > Athene > Athene noctua. The sequence continues at coordinate 64,805,084 of NC_134077.1, read as the reverse complement.
TTTACATCATAGGCCTGTCAAGGCTCAATATATATATACAAGTGTAACAGCCATGCTTAGTAGAACGTTATCCCCAATGCTTAGAAGACACAAAGACAACTAAGTAGATTTTTTTTTTCTCTTTTTGTTTGTTTGCAATTTTTTTGGTGTTTTTTTGTTCTTTTTTTTCAGGCAAAAGTCATGGGTAGAACAAATTGTCTCTTTGGAGATGACCAAGAACATTCTAACAGAACTAGGGACAACTGCAGGTTTCCTATGGGTTTGGTTTTTGTTTTTGTTTGCTTTTTTCATGAAGGGTCTCTCCCCCCAAATTAAAAGATCCCACCTTTTTTTTTTCTATCAAAAAAAAAAAGGAAAAAGAAATAAACCAACAACCAACAAAGGGGAAAAAGCACCTGGTGTTTCTTTTGTTAAAAAAGAAAAGAAAAAGATTATATATATATGTATATATATTTTTATATATATATATATTTATATATATATATAAAGGGAGACTGTATATGGCAGTCCAGATGTGGTGGGCCCTCTCTGAGAGCTGACATTATGCTGTGTCCATCCTTGAACTAATCTACTGAAGTGAAGGGAATGTTTTTATGCAGATTGGGGTTCTGACTGTGCCGGTTCCGGCTACGGACAGAGGAGAACATCATGTTGCACCCAGGGACTTTACATTTGTGCATTTCTCGCAAGTGCACTGTTTTATAGTGCACTCTGAGGGTTCCCTTGTTGCTGTACATTTTGTGGCAAATGTTACACATTATCCCACCGTTGCTCACCGAAACACTGTTGAACATGAGGGATCCTGGGACATCGGTGCCCATACCTACAGCTAAGGCGGGGGCATCTGCTTTGTGGGCAGATTCCCCGCTGTCACTTGCCCCATCAACGTCGTCCAGGAGAATGCCCTCATCACTTCCAGCATCAGATTCTCTTGAGGAGTGGATACTGCTGCTAGACTGGATGCTCGAGGTGGTGCTCAGGTCTAGGACCATATAGTCTTCCGACATGCCCCTGCCATACCCATTCATATGGGAATCCTCAGTACCAGCAGGTGAGGAGGTGTCTTCCCTTATGTCGAGCCCCATCTGATGCTGAGCGCCATATATCTTCACCAAAAATTCATCACGGAGGTCCTTACTAAGAGAAGGCTGTGAGGTGTCCAGGCCCATGTCATCCAGTTCTTTGGTCAACAGTTTACGGTGCAGGTTTATGTTAGCACTGTGTCTGGGAAAGGAAGAGGGAAGGGAGAAAAGGAAAAATGTACAGTATTTTTGATTAAACATACAGTCATCAAGCACCAAATCAAAATTCTGATTTATCAATAATTTATCATTAAAATATCCTCTATCCATGTTCCTTGGAAAATTCAGTCTTGTTACAAGTGAACAAATTGCAACACAAAACCAAACCAAAACAAGCGAATTAACTCCCCCATATTGTTTTTCTTTTCAGCTACTGCTCCTCAACATTAGTCCCCAGCAGCAGCTACAGCCCTTTTGTTTGATATTTACAAAATAATAAATTGTGCTAGCAGAAAATGCAAAATGTTCTTCTTGGTTCCTGAATCCCTGATGGACTTCCTAAAAGCCTTTCTTCAAGAGAAGATATTATTAATATATGGAATATCTGTATGTGTTTGTATCTATGTCTATCTCTGGTTCCACACCCTTATATGTTTATACACACATACATATAAATATATAAATATATAAATATATATATATATATGTACTAGCATAACTGTGTAAGTAAAATATAGAAATATAGAAAAAAATAAAGGTAACTGAATGATACATAGTCATAGGTCCTGATTCCGATAATTTAATTCTGGTATAAAGGGATTCAGAATCAGGCCAAACCAAGATGGAGAAGACTTGAAAGGTTTAGGAGAACAAGTCTCTGAAATCTACATGTAAGTTTCTGAAAATCTTAGCCAAAGTCACTGGTTCCATCTTTCTGGAAGGGTACTGCCACTCATCCCCGTACTCTTCCCAGTATTTGTCTGATGCAGTGCTGATTGACCCAGTAATTTCCAGTAAAAAATCTCTACTAATGGCAATGAGAATTTTGCCCCAAATCAATCAGAACACTTAAGCATGGGCTTTGTTTTAGTTATGTGCTGAAGTTACTGTGGGTGCTCAAGAGACACTGGAAAAGCTGACACCGATGCCAGTGGTCTTTGGACCAGATCCCAAGAGCCACCAGTTAAACTACTCTTAAGAGTTTTGCAGGATCTGGGCCTTTGTTCTCAAGAAGTAAAGCTCTACATTTGCAAGCAATGTAAGCCTTTGGGTTAGTAAATGTGTAAAACAGCCTATTATTTTAAATACTGCATTCTACTCTCCACTTTTGACATTGGCTTTATTCATCCATTGCAGTAGAACCTCACTGATTTGCAGTAGTGTCAGGAAACCCTCTTTGAAAACTTCATTTTCTAAATTAACAATGCAACCAACAAAGATGACAGACATCAAAGACCTCTGACCACAGAACGTGCTCATTTTGTTTAAGTGCTTAATATTAAGAAATCATTATAAAGTTTTCAGTATTAGAAAACTTTAGGGTTCAGTATTCAGAATGTGCACCATTGCTGAGGAAATGACAAATATTTATTCAGTTTCTTTGGAGGGTGACTGGATTTTCAAGTCAGTAAAAAAAGAATTAGCGAAGTTCTACTGCATAACATTCCTTGCAAGCTAAGGACCCAAACCCGCAATTTACAACATGCAGACTCACCAGCCTGTCTGCCCATTATAAATTGCAGATCAGAGCCCAAATGTAGGAGGGAAAGAAAGAAAGGGGGTCGGGGGGAGGACGGGGAGGACAGGGGTGGGGTGGGGTGGGGTGGAATGGGGCACGGACAGGGGAGGGGGAAGAGAGAGAGAGAAAGAGAGAGTTTTAACATAGGAATACTTTAATTTGCAAAAAGCACTAGATAAAAAATTGCCATGGGAAGACATAACAATGATCAAATATTTTACACACATTCAGGTCCTACAGTAACAAAAAGGGGAGAAGGGGAACAATAGCTATTAGCAATATTTCCTTATTGGAAGCTTTTGTTTTAAGAAACCCTTTGAAACATACCTCTCAACTAGGTGATGTCCCAAACATGGTACAGCAACACAATGAAGATAAACAGGGAAAATGCAAACAGTGGGAAGATTAAATTGATGTGGAGTTAATTTCTGTAGTTTTCTATCACTTACTTTGCAATTCATCTATCTGTTGCACATAACTCATAGGAATAAATAAAGAAAACAGAAATGGAAGCAATCTGTCCCACTCACCTGCAAATGCAGGTAACTGTTCTCTGACATAAAACTGATACTGAACTGCAGTTTAATTGAATGATGTCTGCTTGGGATGCAATTATTCCAGTAATGGGGAAATCTAGAAGAGAAAATTTCTCTCCTAATGAGAGACAGTTGAGAGGTATGGGCAAGGGTGGAAAAAAGTGGAGAGTATTCCTTGTTTTTCTCCCACATGGGAAATACTCCTTTCACACAAGCAAGTATAGCACCATTGCTTTTTGAGGCTCAGAAGTGTAATTATGCATATCCCCACACTGCACTTAGGAAGGCTGAGCTTACCTTGTGATAAGATCAGCTTTCTAATCTTTTGCTAAATTGAGATCACAAAAGAGAGAGAGAGAGAGAGGAGAGGAGAAAAGAGAAAGAAAGGGGGAGGGGGTGGAGAGAGAGAGAGAGAGAACAAATTCACATTCCAATCCAGACATATCTGGGTTTTTTATTAAAAAAAGACAAAAGAAAATAGTATCTGAAACCAATAAATACAGACTTTTAAAAAAGTCTCGACTGTGAAACTGTTTTTCGTCAGCTGTAATCTCACTTACACTGTTGTCCTGATGGATACTGATTCAACCACACAATACAAAAAACATAAAGCAAATTAATCAAAGCATATTCACAGCATCCCCATTATCATCCACAAATGAGTTCTGAACAGATGCATGCAGTGTGCACATACATGAATGATAAACAGTAGTCCTGACAGTCCCTTGCCTTGCTGGTGTCAGATGGCATACAACTCCATGTAAAGTTGCTAAGTGCAGTACAGGAAACGCTTACTGTGACGGCCTGTTCACACTGACCAGTGTTATTACATGACCATAAAAGAGCATTTGTGCTTATCATCATAACGCTAACTGCAAACTACTCATGAAGTGCTCATGTGTTTACTCCTTATGATTTCGCCCCCTCTCTCCTCTCCTCACTCCTCTGGTACAGGAATTTGCTGCAGTGTAGAAACTAGTCAGGATGACTGTAACTGTTGTTTCCATGCCTTTGCACTTAGTATTTCCTTGGTTTGTTGCTGAGAAAAACAGCAGCCAGGCATGCAGCAAAAATTCACTGAATGAAGAAATAAGAATAAAGAGGGGTTACTGTGCCCCAGATGGATAGAGGCTATTCTGAGAAAGACCAGTGTAAGGATGCAAACCCTGCTGATGCTCTGATAAGAAGAGATGCCTCCCTTATTTAATTCTCACTTACAGCAGTGGCAATCAGTAATCTAGTTAAGATATGTACCAGCCCATAATATCTGTCAGGCAAACGATGTGCAGAAATGTGTGGACCAGTTCTGGCACTCTGTTCAGTACTGTCCCTTTTCCGCTGTCAGCAGTACTGTTGGATTCTCCTAATATAATTACATTGACTTTTATTCAATTAAGTGCCATTCCTAGCCTTAAAAAAACCCCCTACTTTATCAATTGATTCAGGTGTAATGCAATAATAAAGATGAACTCATGGCAGTGCATTAGCTCTGCTGTTCATAACTTCTGAACATAGGTTCATTCATAGCAGTCGATTTCCATTATGCAACCACAGTTCAAGAGAATTGATTCTTTTGCATTCATTTCTTAATCTATTTCACTTGTGTTTAATACTCTTCCTAAATATCATATGCAAAAACATTCTGGTAGGGATGAGAGTAACAAATTGTGAGAAAATTTCATCTATTTGGACACTGAAGATCTGAAATCTTATGGCAAAACCAAAGTCACAGAGGATAAAACCTTGTCAGAATTAAGAATGCTGTCTGCTGAAGGTACTAACAAACATTTCCTGTATAGCTGAAAGACTGTTGGGATAGGAGGGAAGGCAGGGCATGTTTTCATAGCTACACCAGTCTACCAGAGTACGTGCAGCCTGACTCTGCACCCCTGTCCCATCTGCTACACAGCTTAATGTAGCATTGCACCTTGAGTACACTGTGCAGGATGCTCTCTATGACCTGCCTAAAGAAGGCGCTTCTCAGGGCTGACAGTAGCATTCTCAAGGCTTCTTTGGAAAATGATGACAAGGGTGCTCTGTGTAGTAGGAATGTGCCCATGAATGTAAGGACGACTACAAATAACGGATCCATAAGCAAAAAAATAGAATTAAGAAAGAAGAGTAAGGATAAAGACAGACTAGAAAGAGAAGCAGTACAATCAGAAAGTTTTAAAAGGGAGATGGACTGGGAAAAGGCAAGGACTGGCAATTGCTAAAGAAAATAGCATCGAGTTTAGGGGCAGAAATGAAGCATGCTTTGCTATGAAGCTATGAAGTATGTTATTTAGCTGGAAAGGCAGAAAGAGTACGTGGCCAACAACCTGTACTCTGACTCTGTAGCTGCAAACAGCTGTCAGAGAAACATGAGGAGAAAAAGTAGCACTACAAATACTGGCCAAGCCCATACTATCTTTTGCCTTGATAAACGTAACTCTTTCTTTGCTCCTCTCATCCAATGCTGATCTTCCTTGCTTTTTCCTTGGAAAATGTACTCATTCAGCCATCTTAAATTGCTCCAGTAATTCCCAGACCCACTTCTCCATGCCTAATTGAAGAACTCTCTCTGTGCTGCTTTGTCACTCCCAAATCCTAGCAAGTCCTCTACCAGCCCTCAGACAATGCTAGCCACCTTGTCATCTGTTCCTACCCGTGGCACCTGCAGTTTCTTGCTTCAGCTGTTCTGTTCCCTGATGTGATTTACAAGCCGCTACCCCTTCATCCTCTGAATACTGCTCCCAGGTAAGTGTAAATAATGTTCCCTGAGTAAGCTGAGCCACAGCTTTGGCAGAGTGATTTATGCCAGTGCATAAATACTGCCATCAAGCAGGCAGAAAATCGTGAAGCAAAATAGGCCAAAAGGAGCTAAGCTTCAGTCTGCCGTGGCTCTAGTACTCCTCATGCCTGAGCTAGCCAATTTTAAGGCCATCTCTGGTGTCCTTTGCACTGCAGTTGCTGCTGTATCTGAAGGGAAAAAAACCCTTGAAGGACCTAAAAGAATTTAAAATACTGTGTGTCTCCAAAAATGTCCAAACACCTTTTTAGATGTGTACTACAAAAATGAGGAGAGTATTTTTCCAGGATGTTTTGAGATGTAGCTTGCTGTGGCAAGGAAGTTTTAACAAAGTCCGTTTTATTTTAGGAAGCCAAGAATGCCTCATTTTTCCACATAATTATCATTCTTCTTTCAAGTTACTATTCATGAATTAGACATATGGTGGGCAAAAGTGTGTGGAAAGTCCCACCAGGGTGAATTCAGCCTTCCGAAATCAATGATCTTAAGAATGGAGCAGTGCTCCTGTAAGGATGATAGTGATGATGATACACGTAATCTGTGGTTGTGGCAAAGTAGCAAGGGTATCTCACCTCCCAGCTCACCACTGCCCTTTCAGACAGGAGTTTTGGTAGGAGCACAATGCAGTGTGCTACAGCAGCTCTCTGACTGTGGGCATGATCCCACTGGTGGTAGTATTTTTCTTCCCTTGTGAAGTTCATGGAAGTATTCTTCCATAATTAGAATTCATTGTCGGTTCCACCCCACCTACTACTATCAAGCTCCTCTGCTGAGAGATGTACTATGCATCAACAGAAGAATGGGGATTATAAGCTTAGGAAATATGGTCAATTAAACGTACATGCCATTTACACAGCTCATAAATCCAGACTGGGTTCTCTTCAGCAGTTTCTTTCTACACTTGTCAATGAATCTGATTTTGTTAATTTACTATCCATTTGTTGGAAAGAAAAATGTAATGGCCTCTTTATTATAGTTTATTTTTATTTAGTCAGTCTTTTTGTTTCTTTTTGAAGTGAGTGAGGAGGAATTTATCAGAGAGTAGAATTTGTCCTGGCATAGAAATCGGCATGAATTCTATTCATGACTCAAGGCCAACTTTTGACGCATCTATGGCTGTAGTCCTATTTGCACTAGGACAAAATGCATCTCTGATGAGCACAGCAGTTAGGGAATTTGGATCATAAAGAGTACTCTGTTTATTTACATTCAAGTACTATACAGAACACAAAACCAACTGCATGAAAAATTGGGCTGAATGTATTGTTTACAGTTCGGGGCAGGGCAGGTTGTTGAAAATGGAACACAAGGCATTGTTTTCTTAATTTTAATCAGGAGAAAATTAAGATTACACTTAAATATTAAGGGGATGAGAGAAAAAAAGAGTGAGAATGTAACAGCAGCATAATTGTTAGGGCAGTCAGGGACTAAAGAAACCCATTTTCCAGTCCCTGATGCAGTCAGACAGAAAGGCCAAGACAACTGATGTCCCAGCTAAATGTCCTAGCTATTGGCCCCTTGCTTCTCCTTGGCTGACTGTAAGCAACAAAGTTTCCTGATGAAAAGCTCAAACATCAAAGCCAACTCTATTGTGTTCATTAAAATTCTGAAATGAATAATTTCAATGTTTCCAGTTGTATCCTGCCACATCATTTCTTTCTATGTTTCCAGATAAAACAATATCCCAGTCTGTTATACTTCGAATGTTCTGAAAATGCACTTTCTGGCAATTACATAATTTGGCAAAGAAACATCACCCAGCCCTATCATTCTAAGAATGAAAATCACAGACAGGAGGTCACAGCAGGGAGCCATCAGTCTTTGGGCAGCTTTGCTTTAAGATACAAGTGATCCCAGCATTAAGTAATACAATGAAATTATATTTGGAGACTTAACGCACTAAAAGTCAACATTAAATTATTTCCTGTTAAATTCTGTTCTTTTCAAGTACTAGTAGATTTTTGGTTTTTTAAGAAGACAGAAGCTACGAAGTTACGAAACCTGAAACCACGCGATCTTCGGCAGTTTGAAGAAGATTCTATTACAAAATCAAAGACCAGGACACATTTGTCTGGTGGTTTACGTACTGATTGGCAAACCTCTCATTAAAGTTGGATATGTAAGTAATCACTCAGGTTGTACAGGCCCCATACAAGCTATCCTCCTGCCATACTTAATTTAAAATTAAGCTTTGTCAGTCTTGTTTAAAATACCATAAACAATTAAATTTTCATTATTCCTCTCATGAGACTTTTTCCACACCTATTTTCAGCTCAGTATTCAGCCTACTTTTTTACCTATAATGAAATGTTAAAGCAAAGTTGTCTTTGTTTCTCTTCACCTCAAAGGCTGCCAATTAAGATTTATGATTTTGTTTAAAAATTTCCCATGATTTTAATCCCTAACACAATTTGCTAATACGGCAAAGTATTGTGGTCTTACCTCAATTTTGTGTTCCCTTCCTGCTTATTTAAGCCTGAAACTCATAGAAAAGTCTGAGAATATGTGAACATAACAGAAAGTAAACGAAGAATTTTATGCTTTCTCAGAATCAATGCAGATAGAAAGTGCTGAGTTTCATGCAGCTAAAATCAAAGAACCAGAAAGTAAGACTCTGGCTAAATATAACAGTGTACATATTTATGAGAGAAGATATGACCTTAATTCTGATATTTCTTGAAGAAGGAAGCAGCAATCATTTTCCCCATTTGCTTGAGAGAATCAACAATAAATACTTCCTGGAATTTAATTAGTAATGGAAACTGTTAAAGAAATTATTTTCTCAGTTACTGTTCTAATTTTGCCACTCTCTTAGCAGTCTTTGATAATTTTTTTCTTTAATTAAAAAGAAAAGAAAATCCATAAATCTAAGCTAAGATAATAATTATGGTTGAAATCTTGATCTGACCTAAACTATAAAATTCACATTTATCTGAACAGGGCCAAGGTTTCGGTCTGTGCACCTAGCACTTCCATGTATTTGATCATGTTTAGTTTGCCTCTAAATGTAAGGGGATATAAGGGATAGGGGCTAGACTTTAGAACAATGACTGAAGACAAAATACTATAGTACCCAATGAAACCACGGCATTTCTACATGAACAGTTTGGGTAATAACATCAGTGCTTGAGGCTTTAAATTGCATAGAATCTGAAAAATATTAACCTTTCATAGGAAGAAAATCCAAAAGGTAAAATACAGTTCAGCACCTATTAAAAAAAGTAAAAAAAACAGTACTTATTAAATGCAGGAAATAAAGGACAAGTAAGTTCTTGCAAATTAAAGATGTGGAGCCCAGTCATTTCAATCCCTTTCAATATGAAACAAATCACTCACACTGGTCACGAAGACAGCTCCCTCTACACTCAAATTATTCACTTGAAGATAAGCTCCCATCAAACTCTTTAGGGGTTTAACTAATTTACTGCACAGATACGGCACGTCTGTTGTAATAACAGGTAGGATGTATTGGGGTCGACCATTTATCAGAATTAGACTTCTTTTTTCAATTCGCAGTGAATTATGCTGCCTACACTGCTCCTCTTTCTCAGAGCTTCCCATCCCCTTACGGCCCCTAATGTGGCAGGCAAACAAAATTGACAGTCTCATCTTGTCAACAAGGGGTGATTCTCCTGAGAAGCCATTTAACTTTGCAGAGGAAGCAATGTATTAATGTGCCTGTCCCAGGAATGTTAATCATCTTCAAGCTCCCTCTAACTTTGACATGAACGAAATCACCAAATTTGTTTACTAAATGAATCGTAATATGCTAATAAGAGAGCATGACATATATGGTAAAGCCAAACAGATGGTTTGTTTACTCCACTTTGCAACTTTATAAATGTTGTAACTCTGAAGATGTTAGTGAGAATTATTGGTTTGTTGGCAGTGGCAAACATGCCTTTTGCATACTTAATCCACAGTCAGAAAACAATTTGTCATTGCCGTGGAATGCATAAAAAATGTTAATGCCGAGATGGCATTTGGGGAGGCAGGATAGCTGACTGTGTGAGCAAATACTCAGGTTAGACGTGAAACTGATATTTGATGGCAATGTTTGCTACCAAATAATTTTTAATGTAAAATCTGACAGGTTCAGGATTCTTGAATGGCTGAATAATTCAGTACATACCTGTTGAGGTGTTTAGTGAGATGGTCCTTACAGTATGAACAGAATTAGACTTTCACAACAGCTGTGTGTGCTCAGAAGCATCGAGGTCATGTCGCACTCTTAATATATTACTATTGTTGTCCATTAAAGATCAAAAGATATTACAAACAAAAAGCACAACCACTGGCATACTTGCCAGACTTATTCAGAAATGATCAAAATTGTGTTGCAACACTTCAACCTCTCACTTTACTAGCTGCCTGGAAGCAAAATAAACTCATTACAAAACAGCCAGCACTCTTGTCTGATATTCGGATTGGTTGAGAAAGTTTAAAATAAAAAGATTTATCTGATGGAATATTTCCAAAGTGAACTAACTCAGTGTAAGCAATGTTACGTGCATGAGAAGGTCATCGTATGCACAACAAAGTACTTTAATAGAAATTTCAGGTGCTCAGCACCACTGACAATCAGTCCAATGGCAGTAAGCTGTTTCTACATCTCCACATGCTCTACAGAAAAGTTTATCTCCTGTGTGTTGAAGTATTTTGCTGGTCCTTCACACAAGGTGAATTTCCCCTTAAGAAGTACTGAGGCAACATCCAGGTAAAATCTGTTGCCAAACTGCATGAATTAACATTTCTGTTTAAACTTAAATCACCTAAATATTACATGATCCAAGTTTTGTAGTCAGAAGTTTTCATCCTTCATTTTTTCTGTTACAACAGCCATGTAAAATGTGAAAATTTTGCAAGACTTTATGCAAACAGTCACTCCAGTTCAGCATCCCACTCATTAATTTTACTGTGTTTCAAGTTTCACTAAATGCAAAAAAGATAAAACTCAGCCAGAACAGCTAGTTTCCCCCAATTCTGCTTTGAAACCAATTCTTTTCTCCCAGACGTTGATGCACAGCAACATATTATCTCATGATTTGCTTAGAAGGTTCATAGACTCTTTACAGATTGCATTATAGTTCAAATTAATAACAAACCCTCAGATCCAGGGATAGTTTTGTATGATTTCAGGTTACACAGCAAATATGTAAACCGTTTCTTTTGGTCACAATGCGATGGTAATTCTCATTCCCCCTGCTTTGTTTGTCTAAAAATGCTGGTTTTATTTATATAATACCAGAGGAACTATAAAACCAAATATGATGTGGCACTTCAGCAGGGTTCCTCTGTTACTAATTTTTGCATTACTAAATAAGTACCCCTTTCAGGCCAACTGGTAGCTGATTATTCTATAACCTCACTTCACTGATGCCCCAACTCCTAAATAATTTAAATCCTCTGAGATTCTTCCATACATACTATTGTCAGCGGTTATTAAATTCTCAAGTTTTTACCCATCCACAAGAGACTGTGCAAAGATATCTAAGGGAAGTATGAGTTCAGTTTGCCGTCCAAGGATTATTTTGGAAGAAACATTAGCGGCTGTCCCAGCCTGGCGCTTATATCTCATTTGAAACATCTACTCATTCCTGACCAACAAAGAAAATTTCAATAAAGTACTTTTACTGGTTTAACAGCAGTGAGCTCCTGGGATTGTCAAAGTGCTCAGTCTTTTCCGAGGAGAGAAGGAATCAGCAGCTCAAATATAATTAACCTTCCATTCTCAATGCAAACTGCCACGCACAGGAGCTCTGCAGTCTATTAGTGAAGTTATAACGGCCAACAGGCAGAGGCAAAATTGGTCAAAAAGTTGGCTGCTGCTGTCATATTTTTAGAATTATGATTAATGACACTAATAATGTGGATGATTACTGATATGTGTATCTCCTGCAGTTTATCATATTGCACTGGCTGCCTACGTCCACAATAAACATGATGCTATCATTTACCTCTTTATTGAAGGCAATCCTTCTCTTGAAGGAGCACATTCTAATTACTTTGTAATGTTTTATGTCTTAAACATTTTGCAGCTCTGGACCTTGCCAACTGCTTCATGTCTACCATTGATTAATTACAGAATGTTTAATCAAAATTTAGAACCTAATGCAGTCATTTATGAGTGTGCTGCAGTGCCAAGATAGTTAGGCTGCCGTCCCAAGCTCGGAGAGTGCTGGGTTCAAAATTAAATCCCAGAAATGTGGAAGATGCCAAAGATTTTACCTTGAGTGATTTGAGTTTAAAATCTTACTTTGGTTGATGAATGACAGGCACCCACCCAAAATGAGAGGTCCTTCTTGTGCATGTATGTGTGCTTGCATGTTTCTATTACATTTTTCTTCTTTAAATGTCTTAGTTTTTCCTTTTATGCCATTGTTGCTGTAGTTGCTTCTCAGCTCCTTTACAAGACTTCCCTGCTGCTAGAGCTCTTGCAAACACCAGTCGAGAGAGTGTAGTTTTGAAGTGGTTAAACAAGTGAAAAATAATTTGCAGGGACAAATACATAAGTTTTTTTTTAATGTGGATTTTTATGGTACTGTCATACAACCATTCACCGTTGAAGTTAAGTGTTTTTTTAATACCATTACTGAACTGCTGAAATGGATGCTAATATAGCTTGGAGTGCTAATGTCAAATCCTGGTAATAAAAAAGACAGACTGCTGAATGAAATAATTTCAAGTAAAAAATAGAACAAAAGTGCTCTCACTCTCGCTCTCCACTTTTATTGAATTGGGACTGACTGAGCCAATTGCTTTAGAAGTCTGTAAAACACAATTACTAGTGAGCTGACTGACCCAGCAGTGCCCCTTCTGTGACAGAACAGACTAAAAAGGCTGCAGAATTAGTGCTGCTTCCCTATCTGGCTATCAGACCTGAGAGACGTCCAGCACTGGATCTGTTATCCTTCCTGCCAGGGCCTGCCTCCTCCCCTCATGAAATCTTGGTTCTCAGTCTTACATAATGTATCATCTGAATGCATCTTCTTCCTCAGACAAGGGCTTATTTACCTTTTCTGAGTGGGAATCCAAGTTCTCTTTCTATCCATTGTATTCTTAGATCTTTATCTACCAACATAGCTAGATACAGGTCTTTTAGTACCTGTATCCACAGACACACACACATATATATGTTTGGGCTATTTTTATTTCCACATTTTGTTCATTAAACACAAAAGTACAATGTAAGATTTATGTGCAGGAAAATTAACTATGTCTCCTTTGTATTTTCACTCATAAGTGGCTGAAGTGCAATTGCTTTTTTATTTTGGCGTCACAAAGAACAGGAGAGAGAAAGGGACAGAGAGGAAGAAAGAGGGAGAGAAAGGAAAAAAATGTATTGAACTGGAAGTAGCCAACACTTCTCCCTAGTTAATAAAATAAGCAATGAAGTTCGTAAACCACTAGAATCAATAACATTGGAAATAACAACTTACAAAAATTATAATTTACAGCTTATGTTTCAGACTCACAGAGTTTGACATGGACATACAGCTTAGGCCTTTTTTTTCTTTTCCAAAAAAACCCAAAACCAAAGTGACAGCAAAAATTATCTTCTTATTACAATCCCATCCTTTCTTTCTCTCCCTCCACACAAAACAAACAATTTTGCATTTATACACAGTGCCAACAAAGTCCTGCAGTCCTTTCTTTCTTATGACAGTGTACATTTTGGCAGATCTAAAACTCTTTCATTTCTCTTCCAGGTCCATTTATATGAAGCTTGCAGGTGCCTTATGGCAAAAATGTTAAATTATTTCTTAGACGAATCTTTTTAAGCAATGTTTTTAGAGCAAGCTTAAATGCAAAATGAGGTCTTAAGAAAAAAAAAAAAAAAACACACAAAACAAAACCAACAAAACCACAACAATTTGCTTAGCACAAGGCAAGCTGATCATTTAAAAGATGTTGCTGGGGAGTAGGAAGCACTACTAAAACCTTGGGTTTTCTCTAGAAGTGGTGGGCTCAAAACTCCTGTCAGGAAATACCCAGTGTTTGCCATTAAAAGGTCAACATGTGAAGAGCCATAAGTGGTATTGCACCTGAGATATTCTCATGTTACCTCAGGTCCCAACAGACCACACAAGGTATTTCTAGTGTCATTTGGAATGTTTTATCTGTGCCTGCTGGATGCGAATGAATGGTTTCTCCTGTAGTACTTACAGCACAGTATAATTAATACTAGCACATGATGTGTACCACAGCTGGGCATCTTTGCTGAAGAGAGGCAAAAGACAGAAGACTGAGTACTGCAGACCAGGTTCAAGGGGTAGAGAAAAGCAGTACGCAGTGTCTTGCAGTACATAGTGTATTGCAATACGTAGTCTTTCCTTGACACTGCCCAGTATTTAACTCTGATAATCCTGCATCTCTTCCTTCTGATAAGTTGTCAGAAGTCTGGTTATCTTTCTCCTCGAACTGTTTCTAACTGCACAGTATGCTTCTGCAATTATAGGCTCTACTTCACAAATTTGCTATTACTCCCTGTCATATTTGCTAGCCACTAGCAACTTGTATAACCATGAAAAGGTGTGCCAGATTTAGAGAGGCTGGGTTTGGCATTTTCTTTTCCCCAGGGTCCATAAATTGCCAAATATTTTGAGTAGCATATTTTCACTAAGACATATTCCAGTGCAAAACACTCTCATCTCACCTGTTTGTTGCAAACCTGCCTTCAGGCCAGTGGCTACAGCAAAATGTTCCCTGTAATTCTTAACCAATCTATCTGGGCCTACTACCCAAGACCTGTCTTGTCAAAATTGGAATAGGAACCCAAATAAGCTTTGTTTTACTATACTGATTGCCTGTTACATAATTCTACTTCAAAAAATACCCCGTGACCTTACAAACCCTAGGAATGACTAATATCTTTGGGATGAGGCCAACTGTGGACAATGTCTACATCTATGCAGATATTCTGACAGGACTTGCACACTATCCCCCAAAACTGTGTTGTAGCTATTTGGAGTCATCTACACCCAGTAATTTTTCCCCCTTCTGGTGTTGGTTTTTTTTTGTGTGTGTGGTTTTGTGTTTTTTTTTTTGTTTTGTTTTGTTTTGTTTTGTTTTTTTTAAGGTGATTTCTAGGACTTGCCTCACCAGTTTTCTTACTTTCAGGTAAACTTAGCTTTAATTCAGATATGCCCCAGCACAGTCACTCAGTTCATGTTCTAATGAATGAAATGGCTCAAATCTAGGGGGAGGAGCATTATCATTAAGGGAGAAGAAAATTATGTCATCTACAAGTAATCTTTGGTTCTTTGGTTAGGCCATAAGATCTGATGTAAAATTTGCCTCTTTAGGTGACAGTTTCTCTTTTCGGACAAGCACAGATGATGAATGTATCATGTATGTACATAGGACAGCATTTATCTGCCTACTTAGTGTTTCTCACATTCATTGAGAGCTGTAACTCCAAAGGGCAGTAAACACACAGCTGTTTGTGCCACAGATGTGTCTCCCTCTCCCTTTCATTACTTCTCCTCAGATTCCACCTGAGACTATTACACCTCGCAGGTTGCAGTGTCTTGTTCCTTTTCATGCATCCAGGCTTTTGCAAGTAGTGCTCTGGTGCTATCTTCTATCTGTAAAGTACTGCTTCCTCCACTGTAGCAGAAATCTTACCGTCTTCTGCTGTTAAGTTTAAAAGAAGAGCTAGAGTCTTTCTCTGCAGGAACTAACATAGCTAGGTGGTTTTTTTACCCCACTTCCAAAAGATTAGGGAAGATGGGACATCTCTGTATATGGGGAACAGCTTTACATTTACTCAGCTAAGTGGAAAATATTGAATTTTCTCCCACTCTCTGGAGAAGAGTTTTGGTTCTTCCAGTTATTTCCTAGGAATCTGAGGGCAATCAGGTTGCGAATAAGCATTCATGTTTCCAGTCCCGTCTTCCGAAATAATTTCTTTCACTGAACATAAGACATACAAAACCTGCACAGGCAACTTGGACAAAACAAATTAAACATTTACACTATTTGTCACAACACATACCAGGGGAAAATGTTGCTTAATGCATGTTTTGCTTCTGGCTAGTATTTTCATTGCTTTACTTATGCTTACCACCTATCTTAATCCTGGCGTGGCTGTTTATTTAAAAAAACTTCTCAGGTCACTGAAAAGTCCTTGCATTATTTTGCAAGTTCCTATAAAAATGAGACTTCTTACACTGCACAAGAAACTGTACTCTCACTCTCAAATTGATACCATTTTGTGTACCAAAAGAGAACAAGGTAATGAAAGCAGCAGATTGTTTTAAAAAACAACCACCACCTCCAACTCAAACCCAAAACAATTGGATTTGTGTAGCTGGAAAAGACCTCCCTCCACACCAGAGGTGATCCCGCAATCTTTACTTGAATGCACAGACTCTTTAAGTCTTGTTTTAATTTATTTTTTTTCTTTTAAATAAATAAATAAAAAATCTTATGAAGAAATTAGTTCTATGCATTCCAGTTTTAATTCTGCTTCCCTTGTTGACATGGGCGAGTATGCAATATGACAGAACTCTGTGTTCAATGTGACTAATCATGAAAGAGGTGAGCTCTGTGTTACAGGTGGCACAGAAAGTTTCTTTATGATCCACGTTCTCTTGAGTAAGGAAGAGTTATGTGAACATTAGCAATGACACACAGCTTAGTGACTCTGCAAGAGAAAATGTAATGGTTTATACAATTGTATTGGATATGCTGCCAGTCTCTTCATAAACTGCATCCTGTCCAGAAACAGTAGTATAGGTGTAAATATGTTTATATTTTAAAAAATGTATAAAGTAGCCCTTTTGTCTCTTGACAAATGGTTCATCAAACATCTAATGTCTTAAAAACTGATTTCCTTGTCCTTATTGGAGGAAATTCAAGTTTTATATGACAGCTAATTATATTAGGGGAAATACAGCAATAGAATGTGAAATATCTTACTTCTTGGAGCTATCTGTTCCTAGAATCGCGGGCATTTATAGAAGATAATTCTCTAAAAAGTTATCTGTAGAAGATTCCAAGCATAGTAGGATGATGAAAAAAAAGGGTGCTGTTGTGTCAAGGAGGTGATACAAGGAGGCAGGTAGATTTCTCACATCTTTACCTCCCTTGATAATGTATGTATGCAGTGGCTCATCACAGGTAACTGCTGTTAATTTATTCAAGTACACCTGTATAGGGCTGGAAGTCAGGTAACCAGATGAAAAGTATGTCTCTGCTTTTTCAGTACAGCTACCCAGAGGCCTATATCCACACAAATTTAGTTCTGGAGACATCAGCAGGTTTAAATAAAACACAAACAGATGTCTTGCTCCATACAAATCAAGGAGTTTACATGTTTAAATCTGGACTGATTTAACTAGCAATCAAGTGGCATGATCACACTTGGCACCAATAGTTGCCTCTTATTTATTTATAGATCACCGTGAGCAGATATTATATTGGTTTTAAATTAATTCATGGTCTCAGTCACCTTTCCCATCTTGTGGAACATACACAGACACACATGCTCACTTGGTGCAAAAATTTAAAGACAAACTTGAGCAATTAATAGTCCTACTTTAGTAGCAGAAAGACAAAACGAAAAGTTCTTGCTTTGTTCCTCTGTACAGGTACGCTGAGGATTAATTTATTTTGCATACTCTGAGTAAAAGGAAAATGTGGCAACAGATTGTTACTAATGCTGTGTCCTACCTTAACAAACACAGATTTTAATAGTGCCAATACTAGGTGAAACAGGAATTTAGCATGCACTAAGGTTGACAGAGAAGATGGCAGTATTTCTCCTTCAGATCTGACAGCTTCTCAACAAGACTTACTGAAGGCAGGTCCATCTGCCTCCTGTTTCATCAGTGGTTTTGACCACAAAATTATTGGCTCTTAAAGGTGAGAGCCAGAAACGAAGCCAACTGCTTGAAGCTTCCAGACTTTCAGCTCTGCATGTGCTCTCCAACAGACTCTTAGACGAAACTGGCATTGCTGTCCTCTTTGAACAGGAAATAACTACTCCCTCCTCGCATCCACATGTCTCATCTACAGCTCAGGATCATTCCCTGAGCAGCTGTAACTCAGTGCTGGCTTCAAGGACCAACCACACGTATCTTTTTGTAAGGCAAAGTCAGTACGTGCTGGGGCAGGACTCACAGATAAAACTGGGAAGCACATCCCAGGGCAATCTAACCACTGGCGCCACAGGCCCTTTCTCCTCACTCACAGGAGAGACCCCCTCTGAGTCCAGAGACCACTCACTGTAGAGAGACAATTCTTTCCATTCAAGTGCACAGTTCTCACAAGAACTTAACTTCTTTCTCTTCTTTCTCTTTTCCATCTAAAAAATTATCCTCCTCCTTCATTCAAAAGGAGGCTTATGACATTGCTTCTGACTATTGATGTAATTTTTAATACAGTCTCTTTCCCTATTTATTCTTCATTTCTTTCTTACAAGAAGATGTAGCCTGAATATCTTGCTTTTAGAAGAAAGGACATGTAAAGTAAATACAGAAACAGACATGGATGGACAGCTAATTCAGGGAGTTTCTGGTGAAGAATGGAAGAAGAAGCAGCACAAGTGTAGTGCTTCCAGGAAAACAAAGACAGAAAGAGTTATCTGTTTGGAGAAATGATCACAGATATAGCTATGTATAAGGTTGATTTTGTGAGTGATGTTACCTGTAGCTCAGAAGGTGATAAAAAAAGGCCCTTTTAAAAAAACCTACACACAGTGGAGCTTGACAAGTCAAAAGCAGTAGTGCCTAATTTTTAGAAGGGAAAACAGAATTACTGGGTCATTGATGGTAAGGGCCAGGAATCTGCTTTGCTTTCCTCTGGCCTGTGTTGGAAAAACACATGAGGTGGACTCCTGAATCTTCTGGTTATCTTGATCCTAATTTACAAGAAATAGCACTGTTTAGTCAAAGATCTCAGCAGATAGTCCAACCTTTCTGGCAGAAGGATATTTATAGAGGAGTTGACCTTGGCACAAATGATGTAGGAATGGTGAAGCTGGATTTAGTCAGCCCTTAACATGAATTGCTACAGGATGCATTCCACAACAGAGGGCTGCAGCTGTGACATGGATAAAAAAACCCTTCTTCAGTCAGAGTAGCACTGTATTTGCTCTCTAGTAACCAGCAGTTTGTATCACAACCCCACTCTTGCAAAGCGCATTTTACAACAGCTACACCCACTGTTAACAATTTGGAGTTTTGTGTATGTACAGAATGGGGAATATAGACAAACCTTTGATTAACTAGAATTGCATTGGAAAATGCCTTTAAGGCATATCAGATGCCTCTAAAGGAAACAAAGAGGATTAGCCAATGTTAGTTATCTCCTCATAAGCTTGTATTTTCTTTTAGAACATAACTGGAGTTATGAGGTTTAGACCACTAACTAGTTATAACAGGATTAATAATATTATTAATACAGTACTAGTAAAATTATTAACAAAATTACTAAAGATAGTAACTTCACAAGACTGTAAGCTATGGGATAGTTAAAACTCTGATTTCATTAAGAAGATAATCCTGAAAAAATGACTTAATTTTCATTTTCAAATTAAAGAAATTCTAAGCTTCTCTAGCTAGTCAAAGATTATGTGACGCAACACAAACAAATCACACATATTTTTTTATAATGTGTCCAAATTGCAACACCAGTACATGACAAATATTCTCCAGGAATTATTGTTGTGTGCTTTAGGTAGCTATTTCTTATTTCTTGTACGGCATTTAATAGCAAAATGCTTCAGAGCTTTTAAATTAAATTGATTTAAGTGGTTGGGAGAAGTTCTCACTTTGCAATGCTATTAATTTCGTTATCCAGTTATCTTTGAGGTGCTCTCCCTAATTTGAAGAGGTAGAAATTTTATATTTAGGTAATGACTGTCCCTAAGATATGAGTTCTAATGAACTTACAAAAACATCAAGCCTGAATGTGCACGCAAACTGTATCATAGCTTTGAATTTTTTGAAGTATATAACCACTCTTAAGTCTTTGCAATTAAAGGATATAACATACCTATGGTTTTTTTTATCCCATGTGCAATGTATAATTGAAACATATTCTGAATGTTACTAGTGTAATGATATAAAAAGATGGTCTTGAGCCCTACACAACTCAAAATGATGTGTAAATAATAATTTTGTCTTTAAATATGCAGCCTGCATTTTAAGTTCCTGAATCAGATTTTTATTTTATGTCTTGCTTCTAATAAGCTTAATAAGAGTATCCTACATAGTTCAGAAAATATTTTCAAAATGTGCCCCTTTTTAATGTTCTTGTCTCAGAAATATTTTATGTATGTTATCACACTCACCTTTTTCTAAAAACATATAAATCTTTACTATATTAACTTTATTATTAGTATGATCTGTCAATGGATTCCTGCTGAAATAGAATGCATTGCTTAAAGTTCCAAACTCTAAAATTAGCCACTTTTTACTTCACATGCTGAATGTAAAGCTGTTTTGCTTAGTACGTGACTGACTTTTCATAATTTGCTTAAGGAAACAGACCAAACAAGCCAAATTCTTGACTAAAAAATCCTGTGCAATTTAAGGGACTAAATGTGGTTCTTCACACATCTAAACTCAAGCATAGATTATGCCACTTAACTCACATGCTTCCGTTGTCAAACTCAAGTCTCAAAAAAGTTATCAGGATACAGCAGGAAGGGAGTCTTAGTTTAGTTTACCCTCTTCATGTCCAGTGGTTTCATCCTGCTGAAATGCAAACTCTAGATTGTCCTTCTTAGATGTTTTGAATTTGTATTCTTACGTGTGTTCCTATTTTTCTGTTTAGTGGATTTCATAAATAGTAACAGAAGACATGAGATATTTGGGGACTGGACTCTCCATTAAAATAATGAATTTTGACTCCTCAGTATCTTCAACACTAACTTGTTCTCATTTTATATATGGTATATTCACTTTCAAACCACATCAATTTCAATGGTAAAATACAAAATTTAAAAAAAAAAAAAAAGGAGCTGTGTGTGAAATGTTTAACTAGGTTTAATTTCCTTCCTGTGTCTGCTGAGTTTTTACAACATAATGAAAAAATATGAAACACAAATAAAGAAAAAGAGACAACCCAATCTCACTATCACTCCATGAACCAGAGAGATTTTGTTATGTGTCAATGTGATCATCATCACATGCAAGAGCTTTTATCTACAAGTATGAAATAACTGTGTTATCCTACCACCTTGACAAATTCCATTTATATTACATTTTCCTCAGGAATCAAAAAGAATGGTGTATAAAAAAACCACAATCAGACCCTAACAGCTGCTTCTGTTTAAGCCCAACTGTTTCAGTATTGATGCAGCATAGCTAGGGCATGATGTCATCCGAAGGGCCACAGAATATACCCTGGCTGATCTTAAAAATATGTAGGGGTCTAGCCTCTCCTCTCTGAGTGTGCAAAATTCCCATCAGTGGGAAAGGCAGTTGCTCACATGCAGAAAAGAAGATAGAGACTAAATGACCATAGTGTACAGAGAGGTGTGTAAATTCTACTAAAGAAAGTGACAACTGTTTTTTTAATATTTACTTGTTCCTGCTACAACATAGCAGTTAGTTTTGAAAATTGAAGAGAAAAAAATAAGAGTCTTCTAATGCCTTCTGTTTGCTTTTATATGTCCCTATGGGGATGGAAATCATTCTTTTATTCCAATCCTTCCTTTTCTCTCTCCATCCATTCATCCAACCGTCCATCCACACCTCTCCCTGTTTCCTAGTTCTATGGTTTGATATGCATACATGGAGATATTTGTATTGTATATAATTCACTATATATTTAATACAAGTTTTTCTTGTTTTAAAAGTTGCAGGGAGAAGAAAATAAATGTAATAAAAGCTGCAGCTTATAAACAGAAGTACAATACACATGTTCACAGGCACACAGAAAGAACAGTGACATTTATTATCTAGTCAGTCACTTAAGAGGATAGTACAATATATACTATTCTGAATGCCAAGCAACAATGAAAATCTTAAAGTGATAAAACTCTCTCAATGTCATGGGAACACAACTGTCAGTTGTCATTACTGTACATCTCTCTGTTTCTTCATATATCCTAAACTGCCTATTCTTACATAATTCAACACATTTAATAATGTAGAAAATCAGTTAATATTTACTGACCTGTCTCTGCTTCTCCGTGATGGGAACGCAGCATTACAGCCAGCCACTGTGCAGACATGCATCTCTTTTAAATGAACATTTCTGTAGTGAAGCTTCACACTGTAGGAACTCTTGAAACTTTTCTTGCACACATAGCAGATCTTGGGGTCTGGGCTGGAGCACATTTCACCTTCTGGGGAGAACTTCTGAGGGCTGCTGTAGTTGAATGTAGAAGCGAAACTTTCATGAAGGGCAGCCATACTGGCACTGCCTCCATTGTACAGTCCATATTGGCTCATGTAGAACATATCATATGTAGGGTCTGTATACTCTTCCTTCACCTTAATGACATCCTGGTTGGAAGAGTCGTGGTTTTCATCTGGTCTGTCACTGTGCATCATAGATTTTTCACCAGGTTCATGGAGGCGATCATCACCTTCCATGGATTCCTCACACAATTTGGGCTCTGATGACTCTGACTCATTTTCATAGTCTCTTTCGTGCTCCTGGTCTTCTGATGTCATGCTGTCTGCCCTTCTTATGTCTGGTCTAGAAATGCATCTGCTTCTGTCACTTTTGGAAAAGTCTTTCACAGACAGGCCTGGGCTCATTTCCTCCTGAGAATGGCAGTGATTGTCATGACCAATGTCATTCACCATCGTGCTGCTGTCATTCACCTCTTCCTCTTCATCATCAAACTCATCAGCAGTATCGATAACTTCCTTTTCAATTTTAACTGGCATGCTAGACTTCCTTGGCTTCTTCTTGGGGGCAAGGTCAGCATTAGACTCTGGAGTGGGCATCAGCACTGAAGGTACCGATGACTCTGAAGGAGGAGGAGGAGGATGCTCCATGCCACTCACTGCTGGTATTATTGGACTGGTAGGGAGCGAGGTTGGAGGACTCACCATCTCTCCAGGAGTAAGTAAATTTCTGTAAAAAGGAGGAACAGGTTGGACAGTCTTTAAAGCCGGGAACACAAGCTGACTGGGAAGAGGGTTCTGTAGTACAGGATCTAGAGGAGGAGTGGTAAACCCCATTGGTGGACGCCCAGGACTTGTTAAAGTTAGGTTGGATTTTGTACTTGCTATGACTGGAGTGGCGGCACCTGATGTAGCACGAATTAGATCTTTGTCACGGTTGTTTCTTAACATAGGCATGTGGAGGCGGGGATTGGGGTTAGCACTGTGGCGATTGCGGCTTCTGAGAGAGCTGAAGACCATGTTGCAGCCCTCAATAGTGCACCGGTGCTTGATTTTCAGGTGAACGGCATTGTAGTGGATTTTAAGTGTACCTTTGTCATAAAAAGTTTTGCCACATGCATTGCAAAATACTCTTCCTTTCCTAGAGGCCGACCCCATTCTCCTCATTCTGTGAATGCGGAACGAGCTTTTAGTGTGTTCTGGTTTTGATAAATCATTGACAGGAGTAGGTGTCTGAACAGGAGAGATGCAGGCTGGCTCAGTTTTAGGCTCAACATTTGTGATGCTGGTCAAAGCATTCCTGCTGGATGTTTGCTCATTCTTGAAAGGTGTAGGGGAAACTTCAGATTCACTGCTCTCGTTATACTCATTTTGGGTTGTAAGGTTTGGTTCACGGAGCCTCATTGCTGGCTGTTCCAGCAGGAGGCCATTTGGAGGCAGCCCCAGCAGTGGAGCAGAGACTGGATTTATATACTGGAATGGAAGCAGGAATGCAAGGCTATTTGGGATGTTTTCAAAATGATGAATACTGGAAGGATTGCTGTTCTCCAGGTGAGCAAGGAGACTTGGGCTCCTGGTGCGATTATTGCTTTCAATAAAAGTCCTTATATCTGAATCTGTCTTTGAAGATGGCACAGCCACAGCCTGCCCTTCTTTTTCTTGAATTGCCATCAGCTCCACAATGGATTTGGTTTCTCCAAATCTCAGGAACTGTTGAAGGGTAATGATCTCTTCTTCCCTGGACATGATGGCCCAGCGGTCCAGCACCTTGCCTGCAGCATCCTAGAGGCCATATCAAAGAAACAACAAACACAAAGAAAAATCTTATTGATTCTGCATAATTATTGAATTCAATAGAAGGTGTTCTGCTGTCTGAACATGAAACACTAAGCTCAAAAAACAACATGCAAACAGCATTAACAGAACTCGACCAAAATTTCAAACTTTCCAGCCATACAAATATAGTAATTAGAGTCACAGTCAGAGAAACAGATTGAGTTTAATAATGCCAGAGCAAACAAAATGTATACCATGGGGCTCTGTGATCCAAAATGCTTTCAGTACTTTCATTTTAACAACACTGATCTAAGTACAATGCTACTGTTTAGCATACATTAGCGTAAAACATGAACTGTTGCTGTGCACTCCACTGTGAAATACAGAAAATTGTACTTCAATCACTATTAAATGGTGACACTATAAGAAAGAGTTAAATAAATGCATTTGATAGATTTGCTTCTTAAATGTAAGAAGACATAAGTCACTCGTGGGCAATCTCACAAGAAATTTTGATGCAAGGCAAAAAGTCTTAAAAATAGCATGTAATACTTGTACCTTACTCCCTTTTTTTTCTCTCTCTTTTTTTTCATGATGGCAATACTGAAAAACATATTCATTATTAACTTGTATCAAAAGGTAGAAATTGGGACACTGGTTTTAAGCGTAACCGGACTACTACTGGCAATTGATTGTAAGCTTGCAATCTTGGTATAGTTTAGACTTAAGAGATTACTTTTTTTCAGCCTTGTTATAAATGACAGTTAAAAGTATGTAAAAAGTAAGCATCTGATGGATGTAGATAGCATAAATGTGTAAAAATGTTGTCTCTTAACATTGCCTTCTGATAGCAAGGGAAAAATCCAGAGAGAATACACATCAGTAATCACTAGACTATCTGTTGTTAAATATACATTAAAAAGCATTTCACACTTTCATTTTTGCTAGTAAGCATGAGATTTGCCTGAAGGTAGGACTTGAAAATTCTGCAATGTAATGTCAGGCAATCCATTCCAGCATGTATTGATAAAAACATATTAAAATACTTATATAATTAATACATAATTTTATTGACGTCTTTCCTTTTGGGCAAATGCTGGACATAACCTCAGCACAGTAACTCTAACCAACAAGCACTGTTGAAGGCCATCAGACTAGAATTATTCCAATGCTTCCTCATGCATTAAACAGTTTGAAAGCCTTGCAAGATACTCCATTGTACTGTCTCTGATCTTTTTAAATCTTGAATCTCAGCTTCAGAACTTTGAACACTTTGGACTATGCACTATTGCAAAACCCACTACCTCTTGTTTGATTATGAAGCCTGCAAATGCCTTTCTGGGTTTTTTTCAGGTCTTAATTTATTTCATTATCTTCAGTCTTCAGAGGATTGATTCCTCTCTTCCCTCACATTTCCTAGAGTATCGGAAAATGCAGTGATGAAGGAACACCATGATGCAGGTGGTGGTCTTGATTTGCAGCATTAGTCAGGAAATGTTCTTACCTTTGAACATTTCTAATGCCCTCCCAGTTCTACCTGCCTGATGAAGCAGTATTTTACAGGCAGTCAGTGCTAACTAATAGGAATCATCCAGAACATCAAAAAACCCCACCCAACAACAAAACAAAGTGAAACAAAACAAAACCAAAATGGGTCGAGGGGAGGGAGAAAAATAAAACACCACCACCACAAACAAACAATTAAAAGACAGGTTCATATTTTAGCGCTCTAAGACTTTTTTTCCCCGTCCATCTAATTTTGGCTACCCTTCCCATGAATGTGACCTAAAGCTTCCTACATATACTGCAAAACCAGACTTAGTTCAGATTTTGATCTCCAGGCCTTCACTGTCACCTCTGACCCAATCTAAATCCACACATTTCTAATCCCAAGCTACAAGTATTAATTCCTGCTAACTGTAACTTGCATTGTTTGATGATGGAAAGAATGTTGTCTAATTTACACTGTTTACATGTACCGAATTAGGATTTCTGTCTGCACCCAGCTGCAGGCTGCTTACTACTGGTAGTAATTTGTTTTGTTTTTGCTTTAATTTGTGAATCACTCACAGGCTTATGCAACAGATGGATGCTTTACAAAAACGGGTATTTAAGTAAATAAAAATTAAATACAGCCGGTACAACAATAACTCGTGAGAATAGTAGGTACAGATCCTGTAACAGACTCCCACATGTAAGCAGAAGGTGGTACCACACAGTCCCTCACCCAGTGGCAGCACACCCAGCTCTTTGCATGCACTGAACAGGCAGGCATCGTCTAAATGTGGGGGCTCCCACTATGCTTTAGAGAAGACAGAAATTGGCTACATGAGCTACCTCTCAATGAGACACCACCCCACTTTGTTTCATTTAGTTTAAGGGTTTGCAATGAGGAGGGCCAGACCTTCAGCAGCTGCTAAGTCCCACTGATCAGAGAAACTGGCAGTCAAGAGTGCGAATGTCATGGCATTACTCTTGCCGTCATTCAAAGAAACAGCAGGGAATCAGAAAACTGCTCTTAAATGATCCTTGCCTACTCCTACTAGTTATATCAAGCTATATCTTGTTAATTTTCAGCAATAAGTTGCTTGGCTTTTATTTCCCCAGCAAAAGTAAATAAAAATTGTATTGATGCCTATATTTAATAGAAAACACACTACTTATGGATATTCTGTAGCATATGCTTCAATATTTACACAGGGACGGCTTTCCATAAATCATTGTAAGAGTATATTATGCAAAACTAGATAAAGAGCGAATAGGAATGTCATTTTTTGATAAAACTTAAGAAAAAATCTAACCATTATCCCCTTTGAATTAAGCTATAACTAGCTAGGGATCTCTCTGTATATGGTAATACTTGATTAGACACTCAAGTCCTTTCTTACATGTAATCGATTTCTTGTTTCTTACAATCTCTCATGCTAAATTTTCTCCCCAAAGCCATTAAAACATATCCACATTTAAATATTCCATGACAAAAGGTTCCAATTTATATTACTTCTTTCAGTTCACAACTGATTAAGCCAAGCCTCCTGTGACAATGTGTACAAGGAAGTCAGTGAGTATAGAGATACCACAGCACTTTTACAGCTCTAAGCCAGGCACTAGACAAGCAAACTACTCAGCATAGTGATGCTCTTCCTTCCTTGGCCGTATAGCCGTGTTTTTATTTTTATTTTATATGTGTGGATAGCTTTCTCACAATTTCAGATGGAAAAAAATCTTTTAATCTCTAAATCATATTAAATTAACCTCTAAGGATACAAGATATAACCTTGAATCTTCTAACTCTAAACAGACACGACTCTATTATTTGTATAGGTACACATTCACATACATGCATACTTCATTAGATCTATAAAGTAATGTCATAATTTATCACCCTGAATCTGCCTCCTCATTTTTGTTGATCATACGTTAGGAAGGGATGTGTCAGCATATGTTAGAGTACCTTTTGTCTTAAACTTCTCGGTCAGAGAGAACAAGTGATGGGTGTCAGGATGATTATGTTGGATGACACAAACAGGCTACAACAGAAGATGGGCACGAAGACCACTCTAATTTTTAGGAGCTTAACTAGGGAGGATTGTGAAGATGAGTCTTCATTTCCTGAGGGCCTTTAGGCTTTCCAAATTTCAAACTTTCAATTCACCTTTAAAACCTTCCAATTAAAAAACTTTCTACTTCGAAAATAAGAATAGTCTACACAAACATAAGTCTACACTATGAAAATAAACTATAAACCTTGAACTTTTGTTATGAAACCAGTTGTTTTAAATTGTCACTTTGTGTGAGAAGCTCCACTGACTCCTGTGCCTGCATTACCTGAAGGTAATTTTATGTCTACACTCACACTGATACATGTATCTACATCCCCCCCCCCCCCCCCCCAACTTCTTGCAAGTCTATTTTTATCTTACTAATTAACTTATTAGCATAGGTAAAATGTATATACACACCTGGCTGAATACATGGTGAGAGATGATTATAAAAGAGTTGAGATAAATAGAAAGGTCAAAAAAGAGATAAAATTACTTTTTAAACAAGCCTTATGATCTGGGAAGTAGACTGGTTTTGGGCACTATTGTGGTAACTTCTGAGAAGCACTCAAAAGTTCTATAGAATAACACACTGCTAACCACCATATGTTAGCAAATTTGCATATGCACCATAAACTGCTGCTTTTGATGCATATCAGTTAAGTATCCATGTTATAAAATACTACATAGATACATGTTTGGTTAAATAATTAAGCAAGTCTAGTGTTTATCATGTCTTTCTTCTATAAGCGCTTCTTAAAGAGCTATATATTTTCTAGCTGATCTCAAAGAAACATTTTGGGTGCAGCTGTTACAGTTGAAAAGCAGACTGAAAGATATTCATTTGGTCATAGTATAATTGCAGAGGATGGTTTTAATTAGGGTGTAGACAGAAAAAAATCAACATTTGTTTCTAATAAAGGCAGGCCTACATAATTTCCATGATTTAGGGTTTGTTGTTTTTGTTTGGCTGAATTTCCCAGGAGCATCTCTTTGCTTCCCAATTAAATTTCAAGCTGTTATACTATGGGTAATCCTACTACTCCTGGGGTAAGTTACCAAAAGTGTGCAGCAGCACACCAACTCACATTAGTACAGATGGGCAATGTGCAACACCTCTTGCTCATTTTGGTTAACTCCCACTGACCTCAGTAGGACAGATGTAAAGCCTCTATCTAGTTTTCCATAGAAATGTGCATTTACACATACAATCTCATACTCATTTTCCTGATAGGTGTTTGTACCGTGTTGAACCTAACTCATATTTGCCCCTGTAAACATGATAAAAAGGTGTGCATACTTCCTCCCCATGATTATACACGTGCAACTGATCTGAGATTTAAGACACTTAGCCTGCATCATTAAAACTTTTTCCCCTCATCTGTCACTTCTCATCCATCTCCCACCAGCCCTCCTTCACCAACTGAAACCATATGAAAAAACTCATGCTAAAGTGTCAGCAGTCCTTTCCTTGAGTTAAATTGCTGCAGAAGGAACAAATACAGTGCAGCACTACTGAGTTCTTAGTCAACAGAAGAAATCTTTATCTTTTGGTTTCACTGCAGCCTCCACTCTACTAGAAAGCAATAGATCTTCTTCTTTTCTGACACCCCCTTTCTCTTACCTGTTGGACTTGTTTTCTTCATTCCAAAGACACTGGGTATGCATGAGGAAACCAGCATGTTACAGCAGGGCAAGAAAGGAACACTGTCATTCCCCAGCATATCGCTGAGAATGACACTGGCAGAATGTGTTCAAATGAAGACTAAAATGAAGGAGATGTTATTTACTTACATGCGTGCTCATATTTACTTTTCCTGCCAACTTTGTAACAGTTCTTGCTCTGGTTGCTCCTTAGACTCCAGGTCTTATGAATTCAGTAGCAAAAAGCTTTGTGTTTTGACCAAAAGGACCCCTAAAGACCTTTGCAAACTTTACTAACTGATTTTGTAGACACTGGGTCAAATCTGGCTACAATCTAGATCCAGAGTAATTGCACTTTAAAACCAGATTAATTCCACTGACCGTGTTGGAAAGTAATTTTGACATAACAGCCCTGAAACATGATGTGGAGCCAAATCTGTTTCAATATGGCATATACCACCATGGTGGAACACAGCGGCTGTGTAGCAACACATAGAAGCACTACTCAACAGTTTCAGAGTGAAAGTGAGAAACACCATGTCCTGCTGAAACTGCAGATGGAACATAAGGAGGTTGAATGCAATAACTGCAGCTGAAATCTAGCCAGGACACTGCCATTAACCACCCACACTCTTGCTAAATGCCCTACAGGGTCTTTACTGACCAAAAGTATGCCCATCCTCTGCTTTATATCTTGTCCCAAAGGCATACGCCAGCAGCACAGGTGCCTGCACAAGTGACCTGCTAGAGTGCTGGTTCTGGACTAAATTGCAGGGAATTATATCAAAATACTAAATTGTCAACATATGACTCCTTTTGGGGACTGAACTTCCTCATAAGGCACCCCAATTGCAGAATGTCTTTTAATTTTTCACGTTCACCAACTTTAAAATACATTTGAAAGAATTGCCCTGAAAGATGACGACACTCTCAAATGCAAACTATAAAGCATCCATGTGAACTCAGGACAGGGGAGAGAAGTGTCTTACTGTTTTCATTAAAGAAACATTAATTCGAACTCTTTCCTGCTCTTCATGAATGTGTATTCACCTCTGAAACTCCAGTAAAACTATTAGGATGCAAGGGCACTAGTTTTAAATGCTTCTTCTGATTTTTAAAACATATTGTTTGACTTTTGATAAAATATGCACTTTGTTGTGGAATGCTCTTAATTATGGACCAGATAAGAATGCATAATTCACAAGATTATTTCCCCCCCACCCCCCCCACCCCCCCCAACTAACACTGTGTCCTGGTTTCAGCAGGGACACACTTCATACAGCATTTTATTTTTAAAACTGTGATAGATGACTGTGGGGTTACAACGTATTTAATCACAGCAGCCCAAGGTTAATTTAATCATACCAACTACATCAAGCCTCTTTAAAATTGGGTGCCCAACAAGTTCTTTTCACAGTAAACATCTGTCCATACTTTAAAGAAAAGAATCTAAGCCCAGCCAGAGACTGATACTCTTCTTGCATTTACTAGTTTTACAGTGGTGTAACACCTACGATGTCGACAAAATCTCCTTTGATTTACAACTGTTATGGTGAAAATTATTAAAATCTGTCACTAATTTATAACGATGGAACTCATGTTAGCACAGCTACACATTGATTTGGCAGCTTTAAGAAGATCCAAAGTAACCTTTCAGCAGTTGTCATTATCTCATTATTTGATATTTATTTTTGAAATACCAGTGCCACTTCACAAGTATTTTGCTCCTCTCTCCCAAGAATTGCACAAATTTTCAAATGCAAACAGTCAAATTCCCTTCACCATCAGTTCTGGTTGAACCTTTTAAAAGATTTCTAAAGACTTTCCTAAGTAAGGAGTTAATGAGAGGTGATCATATGCTTTATGGTATCTGGTCACAAAAACATTTTTAATGCATGCTAATGGTGAGACATTTTTTCTCACATTCACCAAATGGTAGAATATCAAGTTTTCATAGAAATTGGTTGTTTGAATTTCTTAAGGAGCTTTGAAATCCATAACCTTGGACGCCAAGTATAGAAGAATAATTTGATACCTTTGCTCCTCTACAACCTGTGAGAGTGGAAAATTTATTGAAATGTCTCTGAAGAAGTTTTGCCACTAACCTGTGTTTGCCCTTAGGCAGACATGGCTCCTAGAAGCAATCAAACCACCAAGCACAAGGTGTATGAAGGCAAAAATTTTAGACTGTATGAGGTGCCATGGGGACTTCTCAGGATAGGATGTAAACAGAAACACAAACATGGCAAACCACAGAAATAACTTCAGGTATAAATTAACTTTACAACACAATTTTGCACGTAAGTGGGTAGGAAATACCCAACACACATATAACCATACCAATGACTGATTTTCATACTCACTTTCACCAATTTTTATATATATAGTTGGCCATTCTGGTATGTCACAAAAGAAAATTTGCCTTGGTACTATCAGTCCCTGAAAACACTCATGCTTTTACTGTTTGGTGTCAGTGCTGCACAACTCACTGAGAAGTTATGTTTTCTGTGCCCTGGCAGTCTTTCAGTAAATTTAGTAAGCTACTTAGGCCTCTCTTTCTTAGCCTCAGTTTCATCAACACTGAAAGAATGACACATAATTTTTGTGAGAAACAGGAAACATTCAGAGAGCATCAATGAGGTACTGTATTTGCAATACACAGAGCCACAAGAGACACCCAGGCTTTCTTCAGCCAAGACCTTCCCCAATGCACAATGTGATAATA
Organism: Athene noctua; assembly: GCF_965140245.1. NCBI lineage: Eukaryota > Metazoa > Chordata > Aves > Strigiformes > Strigidae > Athene > Athene noctua. The sequence continues at coordinate 64,772,997 of NC_134077.1, read as the reverse complement.
CAAACAAATCATGTCTGACATCCTTGCTCAATCTAACATGGACTGCACCGAAAGCAGGGCAAGACATCTAACAGTCAAGTCAAATCAGGTTATCAGATGGTCCTTTTCTCACTTTAAATCTAAACTGACTAAAGCCACAAACCTAACAAAAAATGTAAGCAACAAAAGCTAAGTCTTCCTGGGCTTGTAAGTAAAACTTCCAAAGAAGTCAGTAAGAAATTTGTCTAACCAGGGGCATTGTAAGAAATTGAGAAGTTGCCCAGGGACAAAACCACTGGAGTAAAAGTGCCAATAAGTAATACTCATAAACTGGATTTCATTACATGCTTGGTTTTCTGATTGAACCCAAATTGTGCATCAGTAGGGGGATTCAGTTGTACTATATGCTGAGTATATGAATGGCAGCAGAACCGGGAGATTGATTTCCATCTTTAGTATTCATTAGGGAACTATGTATTATTACTTGCAATATATACAACATGATCTTAATGAGGCCTTTTTCTTTTGATTGTTTACTTAAAAAATTTACACCAAAACCCCCAGGTGTGTCATAGGTGGCAACACGATGCAAAAGGGAGACAGCAGGGTGCAGAAGTGACACCAAAAAGGCAAGGGTCACTGGGATATAAAAGTGAGCTATCTGTTTGCAGGTATTAGAGGCACTGAAATGCAAAAGAAAGTGGGGAAAATTATATTACAGTGTAGAAAGTAATAATAGATGTGCCTGAATGTCTTAATACCCTCTTGTCCCAGCAGTCCTGACTTTCTAGGCAGCCCACTTCTCCACATTAACAGTAGTCATTTGGAGAGCAGCAAACGTGCCATTAGAAGCACTTTTACAAGTGTATATTCATCCACCAATTAGCTTAATGTGGCCGCTTTCTGCATATTTTCTATCCAGGCTTGCACAAATCTTATTAATATTTCCCCCTAGCGCTTTGACAGATTACCTTGTCATTATGCATCCCGGAGCCTTTTAAACAATATGGGTAAACTACTGTTTGCGAGGTTAATGACAATTATCCCCTAATTACTGCATAAGTCACTCAGTCCACTTTATCTCATAGGCAGGGTTCTGCTCTGTGTATCTGCCATTGTGTCACTGTAAATGAATCTTGTATAGCTATGTTTATCTGTCGTTGCCTTGTAAATTACACTGACAGAAGAATGAACAAATTACTGTGTGTCATCACTTAAATAAGGCTTCTGATAAAAAAAGTCCCACAAGCCCAGCACTTGAATTTTAGCCTGATCACAATTACTAAACACATATTGAATGTTTTAAGAGATATATTTAAAAGTGGATGGGACACATGTAGTGGAAGAAGGCTATGAAGTGGTAAGCCTAAGGGTGGTAAAACAGAAGAAATACAGAAAGCTACAGCAGCAGTAATTCCATGATCACCTCCTGAGAACTCATCTGCTAATTTAACAGTTGATAGATGAGCCAGTGATATTTTCCAAACAATCTCATAATCAGGGCTGTGTTGAACTCCACAATTTCTATTGTTCCTGACCACAGACACATCGGATTTTTTTTTAGCTGAGAAATCCAAACACAAGTTGGAACTGAAGTAGCATCCACAAAACCACAGGCAATGCTAATTTAATGGATGCATTTCAGAACAGCATCAAAGAAGATTAATAATTTGGATCGTGTCTGCCCTGACCAGTCCTAGTGACTCCAACAGGACTGCTCAGTACACAAGCCAGAGCAGAATCTGGCAGGGAGCACCTAAGTCAATGTATTGATTAAAAAAAACAAATAAAATATTAAATTAGCACATTGTCTACTGTTTTCCACAGTGCCTGCACTTTGAGTCACCTCCTTGGTGTAATTAGAGTTCAACAGAGTTAGAGAAAAAATTCTGAGTTCAATTCACCCTCTATGGATCGAGGTAGTTCCACCTCAGGAGAGGAAAGCAGAATTAGTAAATACCAACCTTCTGGTATATTCCATTTTCTGAAGCAATTTCAAGTCACAGTTAAAAGTACTCTACTGGTGGGGCATCACTGAGACTAGATATGTCCCCCTTTGAGAAAGAAAGTTGACTCAACTTTTTATTGACCTTGATTTCTTTGTTACCAAAGACAGCTCAATAACTTCAACAAGAAGCATATACATAGTGCTCAGAAGCAGAATAAGTCTATGGTAAAGAACGTTAAAACAACAACTGCTTTTTAAATACCGCTTCTTCATATATTGGTGTTGAAGAGGTAACTGATCAATAGCCCTAGGAATCACAGTCCTTTGCAAACAGCACAAGGAACACTGCATTTCTGCTCTGTCCTGGGAAGGTCCCTTCTTGAGTCAAAGACGACCTTTTAGTACTGGTTTTGTATTGCTGGCAATCACATTAATTGCAAAGAGTTAGTAATGTCTACGTTTCTTATTGTCACTCAGGCTACAAATTTCATTTTCTCAAGCTTGGTGCAGTCACAGCATGTGAACATCACTGGCTTGAGCAGAAACTGAAACCTCTCACTCTCCCTCAGACCTGACATTTAACTCCTAGAACAAGGGTACTTCTCTGCTTGCCAGGCAAATGGATGATTCATGGAGTGAGGTGCTCTTTTAGCTACTTAGATGAAACTCCCTGCTGCACAGCTTGCAGGAAAACCAATGCATAACAATGGGTATGTCAATCCTGCATCCTGCAATGAGGCTACACAGTAATGCATTTTACCAGCTTTGGGGACACACTTTATACATATATATATATGATACACTCACAAGTTGTATATGCACTGATATGATAATGTTATATATTTGCATATTTAAAATGTATTTGATTAGGTTTATATTTTCCTTGTTCAGCAAACCTTCCAATTTTATACACATCCCCAAACATGTTCAGCACCAGCTTCTGACCAGTGCCGTACAAAAAACCAAAATCAGGAGGACAACATATAAATTAGAGCAAAATTATGATTTCTGGGGGGTAGCATTATAAGACTGCTTAAGATGCTGTACAAGAAAAAGGAAATGTCAGAATTTTCCAAAACCTGGTGATTATTTACTGAAATTCAGCAGGTTATACCAATACTGAAAAGCTTTTTATCACAGTAAAGCATACATTTACTTTGTTGGATTACAACAGTATCATATCCAGAAAGACTGGATAAACTGAGATATGACAAAATTACTGGTATTACTGAAAATAATACTAGTTTGAGTGGAACACGGATGAAGACAGCACCTCTGACCATGCTCTCAGTACAGGTGGGAAGAAATAGCTTTAGTGAAATGGTAAGAAAATGTAACAGCCATCACTACCAGGGATAACTGAAAAGACTGATCGATTTTGAGTAAGCACTACCTCAAGGGTTTTGGTCCCACTAGAATTGATCTTTGTGTCTGTCCTGTGTTCAGTCAATGCAACTTCCAGCAGAGTATCCACTGCAGAAATAAATGGAAGTGCTGGAGCAACCCTCCACCCTCCCTCTAAGTATATTATTTTCTCTCTGTGCTTAAGGAAGAGTAAAACCAATGTGGCTGATGGTAAAGTGCTAGGCAATACATGGTTTAAAATGTTTAAGGACACAGAACACTGTTACTGTCATGTACAATATTATTTGAAAAAATGTGTTTCTAAATTATTAATATTTCTCTTTGAATTTGGAAGTTCTTTGGCCTCTGACCTTTGCTAATAGCAGAGAAACTCTTTAAGACAGAGACAAGTGTTATACACTTGTAATAGGCAAGTTAGCAGTCCCACCAAATGAACGTCAGGACTAATACCTGTTTTCTGTGTAGGCAAGAGTGGGCCCTAAATGCAACATTAACCTTTAAGGGCAGGGAAGCAATGCTGGCTGCTTCTGGGGAAAACTGTGAGACTGGTTTAACTGAACAATTTTTTTTTAAAAACCCTGGAAAAAAAAAGCAGTATGAAATTAGGTGACACCTAAGAAAGAAGATAGGCGAAACATAGTCATGCCACTTAGGACCTTTAAAAAGACTCCATATACTGTGCAATTTTTGCTTTAGCACATTTTGATTTCATTAGCTTTCTAGAGATACCAGGTTACTTGCAGAGAACTCTGTTTATTAAGGCATATTATTTACATGGGTATTATTCAGCTATGCCTGAGATATTTTACATTTAAATGAAAGAATGTACCTCTGAACTAAAACTGATTCAAAAAGCTAAGTGATACTTTGTATGGACATAGATCGGCAGGTGGTAAAGTTTGAGGTAAGCAAGAAAACACTATGAAATTTAAAATGTACATGGTGTTAACAAGACAGCTCAGTCACAACATTATTTATGAAAGGAAATTCTGAAGAGGAACGTGAACATTTAGAATTATACTAAAACCATTCTTTCTGTGTATCAATTATTCATCATTTCCAGAGAATTTCACACACTGTGGAGTTTTAGCTACCATTTTCAGCTCTCAGTAACAGTGAAGAAAAAACAGAAACACATTTTTCATGAGCAATCTATGTTGAGGAGGACACCAGAAGATATGATACATATCCACAGTATGGACCTGACAGAAGAGTAAGCAAGAGTTGGAGATTAACAAGTGCCATTCACTGACCTAACCCTCTATGCAAAACTCCCTTTTTCCAACATAGTGGAAGTTCTGCTTGAGCAAATTCTTCAAAGTCAAGCTATGCTGAGGACTGTGCCACTCCTCTCTGCAGTAACATTCACACTCCTTTTTTTTTTGTGGGGAACAGTGGGACATGGCCAGAAGGGTTCCGTTCTATGATGTTTGGATACATAAGCTACAGTCAATGCACACCTTTTCTAGTTCATCCCCTCAGAGAATGACCTTTATTACACTACATTGTAATTGTCTCATTCATGCTCATTATGTTCAAAGCTTCCCAAGTGAAATAATTCTCAAATAAAAATACCGATCCCACTTTCTCAAATGGACACCAATAAACTGTCAATAGATTACTCGCAGTGCAGCAAACTCTGAAGGAAATAACCATGCTCATACTTACAAAGTTTCTTCTGATAACTTTACAAGCTACCCTCTTACCCCAGGGGACAGACAGACTCTGTCTTAATACAGAAGAGACTCCCCTGAATACAAATATTTGTTGCAAAGCAAATAAAATGAATTATTTTCATAAAAAGAGAACAGTAAGAATAGCTTGGCAAAATGCAAGCAAAAAATAACTTTTAATATCTTTGGCACATCTCCAGCTCTTAGAAACTGCATCCAAAGTTGGTCCAAGTGTGGCTGATAAAGCAGGCTTAGAGCTGCCTTTCAGCTTGCACTTTTTAATAATAAAAAATCAATATATGGAGGATTACTGGCCTCTTGGTTTTGATTTTGTATATCAAAACCAAAAGATGACAAGGTTATGGTGGTGTATGAAACTCCTTAGGCCACAGCCACGATGATGCAAGTATTTTATACCCTATTTATTTATTGCACTCTACTGAGAGGCTAAAATAAATTATTAAAATAAAATTAATGATCTTTTTAACCTATAGATATATATTACGTGGAAATGCAATCCTGCATTCTAAACCACAGAAATTTAACAGATTACAGATAAGACGCTAAATTAATCATAAATGTCTATTTTAAAATAAACAAGGAATTGTCTGGATAGCAACATGCATACAAACGTAAATGCTCATATGGGGTCATATGCACTGTGAATTATACTACAGAGTGAAGGGAAAGTATCATGGTGTACAAAAGAAAGAACCAAGTGAATCTCTTGGCAATCTCAGCTGTCCCTCAGTGATGGCAATGTCTGAAATGAAACTGTTTAAACAGTTTTGTGAAAGAAGTAAGACTCTTGGTTTCACTGTTCACAGACAGGCCAACTGAGCTTGGATCAATCATGGTAAATAAAAAGAAAGTCTTGTATAGGCAGAAGGCCATATTCCTGAAATGTTGAAAAAGGCAAATGGGAACTGAAGACTGCAAGCCAATGTCAATTTTGCCCACATAGGACAGTAAGGTCAGACCTCGAGAGGGATCTGTAGAACTCACAGTAAATAGAGTTACCATTTATAAGTTATTTAAAACATATCAGTATGTCTTTCAGTCCTCTTAGCAAGAAATGATTGCTGCCAAGTCATTAGAAACGCAACATTAGTGTTGTTAAGTGATCAACTCCTGGATTTGTTTTCTACATTTTCCTTAAGTAAACTACGGAGTAATTATTTCAATTTGGTAGAGCTAAACAGGTAAGGTTACCTTAACATGGCAGTCTCAATCCACATGAGCTTGAAGGAGGGGACCATATCCTCTAAAATCCATTCATCAAATCAAATTACTGTGCAAGGATTCACACAGGAACATCGCAGTAGCGTGAGCATGTTCAAACAATTATACTGTAGAACTCACATAGCAGCTAGGACATAGCAAACAGCAGCAGCAGTAGGTCAGAACATGCAGCAACGCAGTGGCTTACACTTCCCTTTTTACTCATCTGAGGGAGTGAAAAACATTGAATTTACACTCACAAAGAAAGCACTATAGGTACTACATGACTTATGAACAACCTTTGTCACAAGATGTAGTAAAATTAGATTAAAACCAGGCTTTGTTCTTCCTTAACTGCAGTTTTAGGAGGGAAAATAACACAGGGAGATGAAGAATGAAGCTGCATTTTCAGAGCAGTAGGACAGGTGAGGCTTCAAAAGAAGCTGCAAAAACTATGTGTGAGAATTAGGAGAGAGGATAAAGCCATAGCCTACTTCCTCTGCAACCATTCACCCACCTCTTTTTCCTATTTTTCAACCAGAGTGGGGAGAGCTGTGGCTGCAGAACACCCACCTATAGTATAACCATCCATAAGTGAGCACTGGCTGGGCCAATGCCAGGAACAGTAAAAGCAGTATTCACTTAGTATTTTTTAAGCACTTTGTATTGTACAGAGCCCTCTAAGGAAGATTGATTTCCATAAAGACCCATTTCTATCTCAAGGCACTGATGATGCCATAAACCACAAGAGTTTCTCCACTCAAACCCTGCAGTGGAATTTTAGACTCTGCTCAAGAAGCCCACGTATTAGCCATGGCTCAAGGAATACAGGCATGTACTGCAAGGCACAGCATCAGGTCAGCCTCAGGATCAAAGAGCAATAAACCAAGACAACAGTGTCCATCTTTAAAATAATTCTGCACACATGAATGCACACACATTTTGTGCATTTTGTCTACAATTCCTAGAGTACCTATTATTTAAAGTTCTTTGATCATCACTCTACTACTACCCAGGTAAAATCTCTCTAGTCAAAGACTGTGAGGCAGTATTCTCTGAAAGAATTAAAAAAAAAAATGTTTATTGGACTTTATTATATCTTGATGCTTTGGTGGTTTTTTGTGGGATATTTAATGACTTATTATGGTGCTCTTCTGTCACTTCATTTATCTGTCTTGGACTTTGTGTTGCATGTAACCTGACTGAGATTATATTTGAAATGGAGTAAGAAAACCCGTCCTTTTCCTCTCCTGTACCATACAGGACTTTCAAACAAGATGAAACTAACTGATAAAAGAAGGAAAGAAGAAAGGGGGATGTGATATGTTCAAGGTAAACTTCAGAGAAAATATAACAGAGTCACAATCTACTTCATGTATTTTAAAATTATTTAGTGCTTGTAGGATGCTATTGTCAGGAGAACCAATCTCATTTGGACTCTGAGCACAACACTTACAACACTTAAAGAGACATCATAGCTGAAAATCTTGCACTGTAATGAATCCTTCCACTACACCAAATCAACATATATAAGCTGTTGTTTTAGTTTTGAAAATATACTTTCCAAAGCCTGTGAAGAAGTCTCAGTGATGCAGGGCTCAACAGAAGTACGTAAGTGTCCCCTGAACCTCAGGTATAGCTGCTCATCAGGAATGCAGATGCTGGTGACATCTGCCTCACTGGGGACTAAGCGCTCCACCGATTCAATAAGGCTACACAAGTGCAACAGGCCTTGATGTCAGTTACATGGTTTTACATACCTACCATGTCAGTGGTTCTCAGCCTCCCTGGGAATTTATTCAGATATAAGTGTATTCAGCCCGTAACAATGTCTTCTACCTGCCATACAGCTAGAAATATTCCCACCTTTTATGAATCTACAGTGCATGACTGCTGGTGTTTTACATGTTGGGAAGGGGGAAAAGAAAAAAAGAGAGAGAGGAGAGCATAGAGAAAGGGAAAGAAAAAGATGGGGGAAGGGGGGGGAGAGAAGAAGCAAAAGATAAAGGGGGAGAATAAGATCGAAAGGGAGAGAAAGAGAAGGAGAGGCCACTTTTCTAGAATTCCTTTTTCACCCCCATTTTATCACTTTCTCCACCTACATACAGCACTTGTCCAAAAACTGTTCAGAAAACTGCTGGAAGTACAGAACAATTACTTTGTCTGAAGCACAGTGCTTAACGCATCCACTTTCTTTTCTCTTTTATTTAAAAGAGCTCATATTCAAAATTCAAAATTTCAGTCTTGTACATCTGCAATTATTTTAACTTGAGTTAGATAAGCAGTCAGTGCAACTACTTGCTGACGTAAAACTGCTTATGTGGGTTATGCTTATGGAACTAGGGCCCAAATCAGTTAATTTCTAGATGCAGATATGAAATACAGACAACTTAGGAAAAGGCATGATTGCTGGAAACATGGAGATGAGATTTCTGTATACTACACACACTGAGGCTGGGTATCAATAGAGAAAAATGCTAATGACATTAGTGACCTTCAGTGTCCTCTTACACCACATTATTCACTGATAAAACAATACAGAGAGTTTTTACTGTGTTGCAGCCTCTTCTTTCTCTGTCTGTTTCTTTAATTCTGATTATATTGTCAATAACAAAGCTTAGCAAAGTGTATTACTGAGGGATTGGTCTTTTTAACGTCAGTATATATCTATGATGCAAGTTAAAATTAATTTAGAATAAGCTTATCTATCCAAAATTGTATATTTCACCATTAACACTCATCCAGATGTCCAAAGGATATCAGATGCTGATACAAGGCATCCAAGCATACTGGTTCTGCTGTTAGTATTCACAATGGACAGATAAATAAAAAATAAGTCCTAATTTCAAGCAATAGCTGTAAAACCTTGTCCTCACATAGGCAGTTGCCTCAAATCATGCAATAATTAAGCCACAATGCAACTTTTTGCAAACATCTTCCAAAAAAATTCTCACAAAATCACACAATACTTCCAGTATCTATACAGAGAACTTGGTAGTAGTGTAGGAATCTGGACTGATCAGCAATGCAGTAAGAATGATTGGTTCTCATGCAAACACACCACGACCTAGTGTTGAAATAGAGTGACAATCATAAATGCCACCTGAAATCCTTACCATTACAAAGGTTAGGTGCCAAATGACATAGTAGTTAAAAAATTAACATTTTCAAAAGATAAAAGAAGTAGTAATCTACTGTCAAAATGATGGAATATGAAGGAGTATACCCTGGCTTTTGTCAGTTTTATTTGCCACAAGTTTGTGTGGATGGAAAGGACACACTGCTTGTCTTATCATTCCCTAGTGATTCCACGTAACATGTAATGGCAATAACAGCATGAGAACTACAAAGACACTATAAAAACCTGCAAAGGAGAGGTGCAGCAGCAACTGTCAACTGTAAATGCAAGGAGTTTGGTAAGTCTGAGAGTTTTTGAAAATGCGTCTAAAGTTTGAACTCACAGGAATATATTTTGTCTGGTGTGTATATGGTGGTCACCATATGCATAAACATGTGGATGGAAAGCAACCTGACCCCTCTCCTCTGCAGTACAAGCTGAGATCCCTTTGAAAGTGTGACACTTGATATCCATTATTTCAGTCATACACACTCATGATTCATAAGCATTAATTGTCTTTTGTGCATATGTCAACAGAAATCAAGAACACAGTTACACTTACATACTTTTTGTAAATTCCTCCAAGAACTTTTTTTCCTTTAATGATTTTTTTTTTCCTTTGAAAGCCCTAGGACAAATCAGGATCTTCTGAATCAAAACATTAGTGAAAAGGTTTGGCTCATAAAGATGATACAAGTGATACTAGTTAGAAAGCTTACCCAGGCTTGGTAATTTTTTCATTGCCTTGATGGTTCCTATTTGATAGGGAGAATTATGGCTTGTGGTGGGCAGAAAATGATTTTACTCTCACTGTTCACTTAAATACTCCAAAACCAGTTGCTCAACAAACTGCAGAATTACGAAGTGTGTAATACTTTGAAGAATTTCATAACTTACTATGTATCTGGGTATATTTTTTTATAAGGTGTTTTTCTAACACTCTCAATTTTTTATTTAACAGTAAATACAAAACCTCAAAAGAAATTCTTGTGATCTAGCTGAACTGGATACAATTTCCTCCCCTAGTATTTATTTATTTATCTATGTATTAAATTAATAACTTGTTTATTATGCATGACATTTCTTTTGATTTAAATAAGATAAGCAAGCTATGATTTCTCCACAAGTACAAGAAGAAAAGTAGGACTTCAAGTAACATGTTAAACACTGCATATTTAATTAAAAACAATGGATTTTGTCTTTTGTTCTGCACCTCAATTAATTGTTAGATATATGCAAATGACTGAAAAGTTTCAGATATTCAAAATGCATGTGACTTAAGCCATACCTGAACCTTGCTCTGGCTCAATGAATAATATTTCTAGAATAAAACAATTCAGTTGTATTAAATGAGGCCACCCATGTGTGTGTAAATGCATACGGGATCAGATCTTCCCTGTTCCTTGATATCGACTGGGATATTAGGAGATCAGTCTCCCTACAGCAGTTGGTCCCTTGCTGTAACTAGGATTAGTTTCAAATATCTATTTTTTTCTGGTAATTTACTATTTGTTATACAACAGAAATAAAACATCCTACAAAACCAGTAACTGAAACAAAAATTGGTATCAAACGGAATCAGTCATTTATGTCGTGAATGATTTATGGATATGTTAGGGGGATACCCAGGATATAGTTCTCTGTGCAGACATAAAATACAGTTTTATTTAGTATAGCATCTTTCAAACAAGCTGTATCCTAAAATGTTGCACAGACTTATATCTTAGTGTTACACTGATATTGTAAATAACAGCAGAGGGAGAAATTAAGAGGCATAGGTAAAAGGAATGTTTTCAGCTGAGACTTGAAAAGAAATAGAGACGCCAACAAAGCATAGGCTGTAGCTAAGAGCACAAGCTAGAGAGGAAAAAGAGCTTGTATGAGCAATGACAAGCAGCCTGTGGTGGGAGATAGAGTAAGTCAGTTGCTGATGAGCTAGCTGAGGTAGCAGAGAAAGGGCTAAGGATACAGTGGTTAATTTTGCCACCACACATAAAAACCTGCAGTCTCTGCTGAAGTAGACAAGAAATATGTGTAAGCACCCAATGCTAGAATTTGGCTCTCTCCTCTGATTCATGCTAGTATAAATTGTGAACAATACTGTCATCTCCAAAGGAGTTCAGACAATACTTTTGCAGTATAACTGGACTTGAAACTTCACGTTTGTGGATCAATCTTACTGAATAGAAGTATGTTTTGTTGTTGTTTTGGTTTGCTTTTGTTTGGTTTATGAACAACCATCTATTTAGTTGGTGGAATGCTAAGTGGACCACAAAGGAAGAGTGGTTTATATGGTTGCAGTTTTTTTATGCATGTATAATAATATAAAAGCAGTGCTACATGCTGGAAGACATTGGCAGAAAAATCATTTGATAAATGTGACTGAGAAGGCCCTTACCCTTAAATTCAAATCCTGTAAAAGGTAATTTTTCAGGTACAGTCGGCATAATTATCAGTCTGTCTCACAAAATTCTCACAGATTCTTACTGAAATTACTGAAATCAGGAGAGGAGCTGAAATCCAAGTTCTTAAATGAAATGGAAGGTAACAGAGGCTTAATTAAGAAGATACAGAGAAGGCTTTCCTAGGTATAGTTTTTTTTTATTATGATGTTTAATACCACACCCTTCTTAGCTCATAGAGAGCAATGCTTTTGAAAGAAATTTCAGGTTATTTCAAGGCTCACAATATGTTGCTATGGTGCAAGCTGCTGAAGAGAATAAGCTAATGGGCTCTCTCTTTAATGTGATTAGAGCTATTATTGACATAATGCCAGGAAGACGCAAAACCATTAGCATTACACTACAGCTCACTTCAGTCACTACTCAGATTTAGCATTTGATCCACAATTTTAATTTTGCTCTGCTCTATTCAGGGCTGCATTACACAAAATGCATAATTAAAAGCTGCTGTGATTCTCTCTACTTCTCAAATTAAAAACATAGCAAACATTTGTAGTTCTAATCCACTAGAAATTAATAAATCAAACATTGTCTTTTATCCTCATTCCTCAGTGCAATTCAGGATGCATGTTGGGAATATTTTACCATGCAACAGAGAAAACTCCACTAAGAGCCACTGCTCAAAAGTAAAGAACAGTCCCTAAAGCCTGTACTGTACCGGAATGCGAACCTGGAGGACAGCAGAATACTGATAATCTTGTGATTCCTCAAGTTATACTGGAAGCTGTTTCTCAATTCCACCTCCCTATAAATCCTTTAAATTAATTTTCCTTTATTAGCTTTTTTAGTCACTAGAAAAGAGTAAAGCTATGGGTGGTTTTGATTTTGCAAAATCATGTATTTTTTGAGTTTAGACTTTGCAAACAAAACCCAGGAGTAGTGGTGATCATAACCAAATGCACTAACTGGTTCACATTGCAGATCAGCCCAATGATCACAGCTCATCATTTCTCCTTAACATACAGAAAGGCCTTCTAACAAGACTTAAGGCATACTGCACCTGCTTTCTACAGTCTGCCAGTGCTTCCCGGTCTCAATGTCAAATTGATTCATTATAAATTACATAGGTCAAACCAACCGGTTACAAAGTTAGAAACATTCATTCCAGCTTACTATAACTGTATGCCACGTGAAACAGCACTCACATCTTGCTTGCTCTTATTTCTTCCCCAGACTTTTCCATAAACAGTAGACATGAGTGCAGCTTTTTTGTAAGATGCCTTTCTTTTTTACTGTAAAATTAAGTGTTGACAGTGTAGGTGGCAGCAGAAAAAGTTTTAAAAATGTGATTCCTCCTGTGAAAAAATACATAAGCCAGAAAATATTAATTGCATTTACTTTTTTTTTATCACTTGAGTGGTGTCAAAAGGCTTCAGTAAAAACATGGTTCAACAACATATTTTAAATGTCCTGATAATAATTTTTAGCATTGGCTCAAAAGTTCACTTGCATGAGGTTGAATCCTAAAGCTTTGGATTCGAATTACAGATTGCAAACATGCACATGTACCAAAAGTACAAGTATATACTAGCATCTGGATTTTATACATACAGCAAAATTCTAATTCAATAGTAACAAATTAGGAATTCAAAGTTGAGGCTAAAACTATACATTTTAACAATTCTTCCCTGTTAGGAATTGTTTTAATACTTATCACCACTCAATTACTTAAGCAACCCAATTGCTTATGGTACAACTGTTATTTTAAAGACAGTTTAAAACCTATAGACTAGATGACTGGACTATGCTGTAACAAAGCAAAATCTGAACACTGAAGCAGGTCTTAAAATCTGAGATCTCTTAAACATCTAGATGATTTGCTTCAGCTGCAGCTTATCTCCCATTTTTCAGCAAAGGGAGCCTGGGTAGACACTGACCTAACGTTACTAAAACTATATAGCATCTTGATGATCTTGTTAGCTTGTGGATCAGAAATATAGATCATTCCACCTCACCCCTCAGAAGCATCACAGCTCTAGAGTTCATTATTTTTCTAAAATAACAGCTTTGTTTAAACTTGTTTTTTTTTTCCATGGTAGTTGAACACTCTTCATGAACTGAAACTTTCTTTACTGAAATATTTCTCTCTAGCACATAAATATGCTTGTGGTATTGTTCAAGCCTGATTGCATCCAAGTTGTTTTAGGGTTGTGTGTTTTTTGTTTTTTGGGGTTTTTTTTAGGGGAGTTAGATCACAGTTTTGGCACATCTTCACCATTTCTTCCAAAGCTTTACTATATCAAATCACAAAAAAAATTTTATGTTAAAATACTACTCGAAATACTGATAAATAAGTATGTAAACTGAAGTTTACAACAGGAAGAAATATGTTTATGAAAAAAAATATGTAACAAGACATGTATAATTAATTCAAATACGTATTAGGAAGCTAAAGGAAGCAATTATTTAAGATACAGCTTATCAATATTTACATAGAGTTAGCTCTTCTTAAGTCTCTTAAGCCATGGCCATATGCTTTGCTAAAGATTTTACTATATAATAACATGCTGAAAACACTAGGGGCCAGTGGAAACAAGTGCATACCCTCGGATTTGCCTTCGATTAACACAGAAAATAAAGCTTGAACCCAAGCCCTTCTCGAGTCCAGGCCTAAATGCACACTTTTCTATGGTGTGTATAAACCATGTACACCCTCTTCTCCTGTGTAAGTAAGATTGTGTTTGTTTGGCCTGAGCCAATTACTAGACAGTATATATGACAATTTTATGTGGGCCAAAGTAGGAAGAAAAAGTCTTTCTGGGCCTCTGCCAGGAATGTTTCAACATCAAATGCACTCAGGCCTGACAACAATCATCGTTCTTTCACCTGTTGTTGGGTCACCAAAGAAACAAGACATGGCTTCAGAGCTTTTGTTTTCTTAATGTGGTGCACCAAGCGTTGGAAGACCTTCCCTACTAACACACATATTATATAAATGTTTCCATGTAAAATGTCTCCACATACTACTTTATTTTCACTGGATTTAAAAACTAGAATTTTCTGTGGTTTAATCAACAAATATCTAATCTGAATAAATTAAAATATCTTGTTATTCAAAAGCACACAAATTTTCAGCTCATATTCATTCTGAGAAAATATTAGTATTTTCGAAGTATCACAATGTATTTTTTTCAGACTTAAAAGGGACTGACATAGGTTTTATACTGCAATTTTGATTGCAATATTCCTTATGAAGAGACTGCTGGGCTTCATAAATATAAAAATCTTCTGATGTTTGAAGTCCTTATTGAGAATTCAAAAGGAAGTAATTTCATCCACAAGCACATAGTGATGTGTCCTCCTATGCTCCTTGTCCAAGCTGTAGTGATATTTGTGTGCAAATAATGAAGTACAAGGATGTATGCCAAATGTATTTACCCCTTCTCTGATAACAATCTTTACCATCATTACAGTCCATTTCCTTACTAGTATTGAATTAATGGGTTTGGATAAATCTTCTGCCAAATGTATCATACAAAACCAATTAGGAATTCTTAAAGGATCAAAAGCATCTTCTGGTCTCAGTGAGTCCATACCCACTGACTGGCAATATAGCTAATAAACATTTTAAAAGTAAAGCAAATGAAGGTAAAAATGAACATGATCTCTGGAATGAAATACCACTGTCAGTAAGGCAAATGAGAGAGATTTATTTCCAAATCATGTTTAATCTCAGATGCACAACATACCTAGTCTTCTTGCTTACCCTCTCTCTGTGAACCAGATTAGCTTAAATCAGGTCCAGTCCAGTGCATCCCTTGACACTGTGATTGTGTGTGAAGAACAGATCTGTGTGGAGGGAGCTGCAGTACCTGAGCTATGGGCACAATCGAGACTACGGCTATAGAAAAGGTAAAGAAAAATCAGTCAGCCCATCCCTGACTGAGACAAAAATAACGTCAAAATATCTTGAGATTTCATATAGGCAAAAATTAACCATCACATAGGAAAAGTGAATGGCAATGTAGATAAATAATAGATTAATTAAGAAAAGATAAGTACAACTCAATAGTGTAATAACTTTCCTAGGCTGCACCCCAGGATCTCAGACATGCAGTGGACTAATTAAAGGTCTAATTGAATTCAAGAAGTGTCTCATAAGATAAAGCATAAATATAATAGTGATACTGTAATTTATAAATTTTCCAGTTCTCATTCCTCTCCTTATTTTTGCTCCTGCTGTTTTACTTCTGTTTCTTCACATTTCTTCAGCTATGTCCTGGTCACCTACACCCTTCAGCTAAGCAGAACGACTGACCACAACTTTCTACACAAAATGTATTACGCCTGAGACAGCCTTCTCAAAGTTGCCAGGATAGCCAGACAAATATGGTAAAACCAGTAAAAATCATGTACTCATTCCTAAAACAGAGGGTGACCACAGAACCTGACTGCATTATGGGGTGCTTTCATCCAACCTCTGTTAACACTGGTTTCCTTACAGAGATCTGTGGTCTGCATTTTTTTTTTAAATACTGAAATTCTGCAAGCCATGGGAACTATGAGTCTGAGGTGCATCTCACTTACAGATATGTAAATATGAGTTGTTACTGATTTATATCAGCACAAGGGAGAAACAAATCAGACTGGAAGTATGCGAAAGATGGAAAGGAAAATACTCAAACTCAGAACACTGAGGCAGAAAGAGTCTAAATTGAGGCTTTTTTCCTGGATAGTCTATTATTTAATCTCTGATTTTATCCTTCAGTGAACACAGAATGTTCTGCCTAAAAACATCTTTTAATGCAAATTATAAGATGAAAGGACTGTTAGATGTAATAAGTGTAGATCATCTTCTGTACAGGTGCTTTTTAGCTGAGGAAGCACAAGACCTAAATCAGCCACGTGGATGTTGGTGGACTGTACCAGAGCACATCGTAAGGACGCAAGTGTGGTTTTGTACCACCAAAACAATCATATTATGTATTACAATAAATCTGCTTTTGCAGTAAGAAAAAAGAGCTTGTCACTTAGTGTAAGGGAGAAGAAACACCATTCCTGGACTATTGACAGCTACTGACTGAGCTAAGCAGGACAAAGCTGAGGGCACAGATGAAGACACAGAAGGTTAGTTTCATTCCACTACAGGGAAAATAAAAGCATGATACCCTAATATTAGTAATGTATGTGTGTATGTTTATATATCCTTATATACTAGAAGAACTAATCTTACTATAATGCATGAGTTGTGACAGATTTTCAACTCTCCTGCCAGACCCTCTGTAAAGCTAAAGCTTTAATAATGAATTGTTTGCCTGTTCAGAAACAAAAATAAATTAAAAAAATGGAGGGTGGGGGGAATTACTCATGGTGTTCAGTGATGACAAAAGGGAATTAAAAACACTCCAGCTTTCTTACATGGGCTAAGAGCATTTTTCCATGTTTAAATTCCCAGACTCCAGTCACAATGAGTATGTGAATGTTTGGTGCCCGTGCAAGTCAGCAGTAAGGGAAAGGTCAAACTAAATAGAGGTAAAAATGATTGGAATCAGACCCTATCAGACTCTATATCATTTGTACTCAGCTCAGCAGAAACCAATAGAACTGCAGTGTGGAAAGTGGCAACCTGTCTGACAAGAATGAGACCCAAAGCATGGGCAGGTACCAAGCATGGCACACATGGCCATACTGAAAATTTGTCTGTGGCGACCAGCAGTATCTGCTGCTGCTGTGCCTCACTTCTGAGGTTCTCCGTTTAAAAGGTGTTGCCAGTGATACTGAACTATGCCAGACTGCTGGATTATGCTTATGATGAACACACAAAAAAGACCACTAGCTTTAAAGATCATTTTTGCAGGTATTCCATTAGCTCTCCACTGCAGCAAAAGCAAAAAACCCCAGCTTTGTAATGAGGCAATCAAAACTCACAATCAACATGCAAAGATAAGAAAGTCTAGTATTTAGCTGTTATCAACATATATTTGCTAAAGGCTACATATTTTAAGCTTGTAGCACACTGTCCACACTATACAAAACAGCAAGTCTGTATTCAGCTTTCTTCATTCTTCCAGACAGAACTGTCCTTCTGAGACGGTCCTCAATAAATCGGATAAAAGTTTACATAAATTAATGATTAACTATTACTATACAATGCAAGAAAAATAGGGAAAATAAATCCGTAATAGTCAATGAATATTCCAACAGCTGTTTACTCACAATATTATTTTCTTGTATTTATAAAATCACATATGAAAATTAACTTAACAAAGTACTTACTTTTGATATATGTAGGTAGTCCTCTACTGACTGACTGATTTGCATCACTGTTACCATACGTATGCCCAAATTCTGAGCTTGGGCCTCTGAAGGCTACCATAATTTAAATAATAAATATTAAAACCACAGAAAGCTATGAAAAAAATCTACAACAAGTTTTACAATTAAAATCAGTTGTCAATTAGCTATTCAGGACACTATCAAAAATCCTACAGGAAAGAGTCTTCAAAAATGTTTTTTAAACTGACAAAACACAGTTAATATAATAAACAAGAAAAAGTGGATTTGTTGTATTGGAAGAAAAAGATCAGTCAATTGTAAGCAAATTACAGTAGTTCTGGTCTCAGGTGGGTTTTCAGTAGGTTTGCAATGTATCATACACCAGTCAAAGCAACATGCTTGTCTACTTGCTCTCATCCTAAAAATACTGAAAAGGCCAGAAATACTAACATGAAAAAGTGAAAATGTTTGCTATCATAATGCAACAAAATTATTGCAGTAACAACACTACCAACAAATCACAGAATATTAGTTTTAATTCTTTCCTTTTATATACATGACTGATGATGTGTCAGTGTACATGTGTATATCTACATCTTTTGCAGTGTCTACATCATCACTCCTCCTCTCAATCAATTAGGTGAGGACACATGAAATTTTAGTGGCTGTGACACTATAGTTTTCTACTTCTGCTACAATTTGGACATTTTTTTAAAAAAAGAACAAAAAAACCCAGACAAAAACATGCTGAGAAGAACAAAGTAAAATATTTACTGCTGGCTGTTAAACTACATCCTTCAAGTTAAAGCCTAATGTGGTTTCTGATATGGGAACATTACCAAGAGGTCAGCATTACAGCATTAAAATTTTAGAAACTAGGACTCTCAGGAGCAGTCCATGGTCTTACAAGCAAAGGAACACAAGTACAGTGATGGAGCCACTGAACCACAAACAGTAGTTTTTAAGTGAAAAGTCATGCAAAGGTACAAGGCCCTCAGGTCTCTGGTGTAACAGGTACATCTATGTCTGCCTATCAGCTCACTCAAGTGCTATTAAAGGCCGGCCAATCCATCTGAATGGGCCCATTTGCTCCTTGCAGGTACAAATGGCTATTTGCTGTACATATGCGATTACACACTCACTTCCTTTGCCCTATGCTAACAGCATGTAAAACAAAAAAGTGCCATTTTATGTACACAAAGGCACTTATCTGGGGCCCTTGGGCTCTGAATACAAAGCACTCTGAATAGATTGATGGTACTGCGGTGGGGACAAACAGGAAATGGACAACTGTGTATTTCCCAGGTTAATAGCGTAATGATTCTTTATTATTAAAAAACTTGTGCACTTCACCACCTTTTGCTACTGATTCTTCCACAGTAGAAAGATATGCTATAATGGAAAGCAGCCAGCTTCTATTCAGGCAAAGGATACTGAGAAAGTCAAAAGTGTTGGGGAGGGATTTTGGACTTTTCTCCCAGTTGCTGTTACCGTATTTCTCTGTAGTTTCTGTTACTGCTGACTTAAATCTATGTATGCTCAACAGACGATTTTTTTGTTTTGTTTTTTTTTTTTTTTTTGTTTAGCATAAGGTACAATACATGAAACCTTTCTATCAAAGGCTGGATTCAATCCAGAGTTTCCAGTTCCTTAAAAAATACACTTAAACATAATTAGCAAAAGCTTAGGTGACACATACACTGGATGGAGTATTTCATCCACGAACCTCCAGAGACTTGTGCCTGAATTGCATGCACCATAGCAGGTGCAGTGCGTTTTACTTCTTGTATCAGCTAAGTTCCCTGGTGAAAACTACAGCAAAGCAATTCATTAAAAAAAAAACCCCAACCCTCACACACAATAATGCCTATACTTTCCTCCTTGCTTATCTCCAGCAAACACATAATATTTTTCTCTTCAGAAAATTAATCTCCACAGAAGAGCACCAGGCCTGTTAAGAGTGTCGCTCCACATAAAGATAGTATGACTTGTGCTAAGATTCAGGCTACTCTTTTTAAAGCATAAGGCATTCACAGACTGTGCTACACAGATAGAATTTTTCCTCATCCTTCCTCAAATGCATTTGGTACTTAAATGAAATATCAGTGTGAAAGGTACTCTTAGAAATACCTGCATATTCTTGCCACAAACACCAACACCATCCCCCTACCAGGCAGTATTAATAAGACTAGCAATGTAATCTCATAATTTGTGCTTTTATTGTCCCTTGGTGACTCACGCTCCAAACACTCAGGTAGTCCTCAGCATCCTGAAATTTGGCTTTGTGTTAAATTTTGAACAGTATCTGCCATTTTACACCTCAGAGCTCAGAGAAGACAGCACAGTAGTTGGTGTACAGATGTGACAGAATGTTTTTATTCCAGAAAATAGCTCCCTGTTTTTGACACACTGGAAAATGTACAGCCAGAGAATGCTTGAGGCGAAGATGCCACACCAGCCTTACATCTGTCTGCTTTCATTTGTCTACAACTGTGCTTATAGATAAAACAAGCCTTCCAGATGTCATCACAAGCAGTGTTCATATGCTGACTTCACTGAGACGCTATTGTTCGCTGCCAGCATAACAGAGTTGTAAAACTAAAATATTTAAACTCTGCGCTAGTCAACACAACTTTGAATGTCACACAGGATCTTATTTCAGGATTAATTAATGTACACCCCAATAAAATAATCATGTGTTAAAAAACAGAGCTAGCTGGCATATACAGTATGCTGTACTTTGGTTTTTTTGGTTTTTTTTTTAATGACTGTTCACATTCCAGGAGATACAGTGGAGCTAAAGAAGCTACCCACAAGGGAATAAAACATATACCTCCCATATGTCTGAACAGAATGGGTGACTATATCTATAGAGCGTGTGGTAACATTTTGTATACTGCATGTATTTTAAACTGTCCTGATTTTGTGGAAGAAGTATTGTTATTAAAAACTAGCAGATATATTTTAGAGGAATATCTTGGTCTACAGTGGTTGTCATTAAATCTTTACTATAGCCAGCAGCAAATTAACATTATTCCAGAATTCATGGGTTTTCCTGTATCATGTCTTGTGAACACTGCGGTATCATTAATTACTTGCAATCACAAAACTGCAGAAGATTTCTCTGAATGACCATTCTGCTGCAGAATTTCTGGTTAACTACTCTTAGTTAAGTTAAAAAAGCATTAATTAAAAATGTGGTGTTTTAAATTTCTCTAGCTGTTTGTGTAGAAAACAGACATTTTCCTCCCCAGATATTTCTGATCTCTGGTCTAGAGTCTTTAAACTACTATTTCTGTTGAGTAATTTGAAGATAACCACAGAAGGCAAACTTTACCACTGAAAATATCTCAGTTTCACTTTCAGACATTTCTTGCTAGTAATGCAATTATAGTATAGGAATTTTTAAATGTTTCATTCAAGACTTTTGTTAAAATTATTCTACTGGACCATCATATACAGTATTCCTATCATGCCATATTGAAAATATTGTTACTTCTATGATGACAGGTTTAATATCTGCAAGTTTTGAGTTATTAACTCTTAGAGAAGTATGTTTGAAGACAACCACATGAAGTTTGTAAGTTGATTTGTAAATTGCTTTGGAAGACATTTCATTTCTATAGAGCAACAAAGCACTGACTATACAAACTCTGAGAACCAGCTAACTGCTGGTAACGAAAATTCCTACTTTCTGAGAAAGTCTACATAAACATAACCCTCCTTTACAAGGTTTGTTGTATAAGATGTAACGAGCTCATAGTGGCCAATGCATAGGTTGCAACAGAAAAAGGACTGTTAATCTTGCCTGACTCTAAATCTTGAAGAAGGCTTCTTAAAATTTCTGCTACACTTTACTCAGATTGGAAGAAACTGCATCTGCAACTTCGTAAAATTTACAGAGGATATTTTTGGCTCCCCTAACTTTCATCAGTCAAATCATTTTTACTCTAGGAACTGATATATTCTTCCAACATACCTTAAGAAACCTGTATACTCTAAGGTTCACATACCATAATCTGAAATCAAGGAATATGCATGTTCAGTTCATAGATCTACCAGGGTTTTAAATACTAGGGAAACAACAGGGCATTACTTACCTAGTAAAATTGTATTGTACATTCTCACTTGATCTACTGAAGAGTGAACACAACCACATGGCTTGTCACTCATTGCAATTAGCATTATACTTTTTTTTTTTTCTTAAAGTTCCTTTCAAGAAAACCAAACCCTATAACAGTAATTATGTCAAACAATAGAAAGCAATTGAAAACCCACCAGCTATCAACAAAAACCTAAAGAAAGGTGTAGATAAAATGAAATTTGTTACAACAAAATTAAGGAGTGAAACTTCATTTATTTAAATCAGTACTGTTAAAGGATTGTGGTCATACATATGTCATACACAAGTCAAGACTTCCAAATGAATCTAAATACAAATATTTGAGGGTGAAGATACTAAGACTCACTGTTAGGATACAGAACTCCATGTGTGTTGCAGAACTTTGCACTCCAGTTCACTAATCTACTAACAGTGAGAAACATCTTGCTACTTGTCAGCCATATGTACTTCAAAAGAACCCAGAACATGTAACCCTCATTCCATCATGAACCATAGAGCTTATTCAGTTTACTGTCTGGAGTATCTTATGACTATATTATTTAACTGCTGCACAGAATTCATACCATGGCTCATACGGTAAGCATCAAATAGCTTCCAGGAATTTCAATCATTCTGAACTCCAGTTTCCTAAATTGGTAATTTTAATTTTATAGAAAGAAAACACATTTTTTTCTTGCATATATAAACATACACATGCACATTCCCTCCCCTGAATATTTACATATAGGAGTTGGAAGAAAGGCTATTTGTAAAAAACTTGTGAGTGACTTCACTTTTTCTTGTAACAGATAGGTCTTATTTGAAGGTATGGTATTGTACTTCTTCTGCACTTCAGGGTAAAATCTTTACAGTTATCAAGTCATGTATTACTAATTCAAAACCTGTGCTTGATCATCATTTGATCCAACAGATCAGAACCAGATACACTGATCTCAGGTCATCTCTCACAATTCTGCTTCAAACAGGGAGGCCCACATTGTAGCCTTAAGCAGCAGTAAATATACATATCTGATTACGGAGAGTAGTAATGAAAGGACTTAAGGAGCTTTCAGAGGGATATACCTACATTATGCTTTATACACCTGCTAGCTGTCCTCCCTAGCTAACAATTGTCAAAATTTTATTCTAGGCAGTAATAACAATTGCCAGATCTTTACACAGGAGTAAATTAGGAGCTCAGTTTTCTTTAAAACTGAGTTTTAATGTAATTCTTCAAAAATATAAGGTGTTGTCAAAAAGCCTTACTGTAGAGGCAAACAGCATTTGGTCCAGAGAACGTACTCTGCTCCATTTGCCAGGACAAAGCAATAGCCAGTTGACTTGGGATTCATCACAAGCAAAATTACAAGAATTGGAGGGAGTTAAGTTACCTCTGTCCTAAACTGCTGCTACTGAAAAGAGGGGGTAAAGAATTAAGGGACCTGCCTATCAAGAACTAAAATGTCTACCACAGGATTATTACAAAAGACATGGGAGGAAACCACAAAAAGGCCTGGAAGGGCCTTAATTTAGGGGCCTCAACCTCACTAATAATGAGCAGGATTTAAACTCTTAAATGTCTAAATCACTTTGAAAATGAAACTGAAGTACACGTTTTTGAAAATACTATTAAAGGACTCATTTGCATAACCATTCACAAATACTCTCATGTAGAGTTTGCTGATAGTACCTGTGAAGTAAAAATTTAAAGGCAAACATTTTTGATACTTTTTAGGCTAAATTCAAAAGAAAGAAAGGAAAAAAGGGGGAGAGAGCAGCAGAATCTATCAGGGGACTATGGAAAGAAATTCATACTCTTCATACTGACACATAGAGCAGAAATGCTTATGCTCACATGGTGTTGACTGCTAGCCACACATGTGCTCTCTGTCATTGGCTCTTTATCTATGCGATACTAGTATCTTTAGGTATCACTCCTAATTAAGAACAGAATCCACTCACTTTCCCCTCTTATTTCATTGGGGACAGTTATGCTGCTGAAACAACCCTGCAGCTGGGAGTCCTGATGCAACACCACTCCTTCCCATCTCTACTAGCGGTCGCTCTGTTCTATGAAAATGAATGTGTTGTTCCTGTAGAATTTCTGACCTAAAAGTACAAGAATCCCTGTGGGTACACTTATTATACCTGGTTCATCTAGTCAGTGACCTACTGTATTCACAGACTCTCTTGACTTACAGTTTTTAATGCTTTATCTTACGTCTTCTAATAAAATCTGTTACACCCTTGATAATCTGTGCTCTTCTGTGAACAAGTGCCTGTGAAAATACAAAGGTGTGTTCTGTGGTTGTAGTGAAATAATTTGTAGAAGGCTAAGTCCATGCTGGAGCCACAATATCTTTTCCCTGCACCTTGCCTAAAACATTCATATCTTTTCTAGAGCTGATTTTGCTTAAACCCTTTGAAAATAAATCATTCTCAAAAGCACTCAGGATTTCCCTGAAGACTTTGTAAGGCTTCCTGCTTCATAGGTTTCCACTCCTTTGCTGTAAGGCTAATGCATTTCAGGGATGTTTGTTCTGATGCAAAGCTAACTTAGGAGTAAAAATAAACTACCAGCATTTACAATGCTGTTGGAAGGCAAAGAATGCCAAGTGCCAAACTTAAATAACCAGACCTGGTAGCCATTCCTTAATAACCTTCTCTTTAGACAATTTTTGCTGTCTCACTGGAAAAGACATTTAGTAGGAGTTTCATGATGAAGATACAATGACTTATAAAACCTACAAAATCCCCAAACCTGCAATAGCTGTACATGAAGAAAAAAATAATATTTTAATGGGAGAGTATGATGGCACTCCACATCCAGTTTGATGCATGAAACCAGAGGCAAATCATTGTCATTATTACTCAAGTGAGCTATATGTTTATTACTCATAGACCATCCTGTTTACCCTTCTGTGAACACTAGGAGCTACACTTAGCTTGTTTCAGATATGCCCATCTCCACAAAGATTTTACTAGTGTTCACATAAATCAGTATCTACAAAAAAAATTTGTAATATCCAGAAACAAAAACATTTTTGCATAGAATATTTAATCTTCAAGATCAGCAACTTGCTGATTAAAGCACACATCATTATAGCATATATTCACTTACATAAAATTATTGTTTGTTTTAAAATTTTGTTCAGCAGACGGGGAATTCATGTTGCTGAAGTGCTAGTACTTCACACTGCACATGGAACTGCAAACAGAATTTTACTTTAGATCTGTATTGGAACACAATTTCATTTTTACAAAAAAACCCCAATTTAACAATTCAGAGGTTTTCATATATATATTTTATAAAAATGTATGAGAGACCTAAAAACCATGGAGAGTCATAACTTCGAGTTGGCTCATTTGTTTCCATTTTATTACAGCACTACATGGTGGGTATCAGATTCTTCACACAAAGTAGCATATTAAATCTTTATTCTAATCTGGTTTAGCAGAACTATATTATAGTTTAATACTATTTTGTCTGACTGATAAAATACCATTCAACTAAGACCAAAGAGGGCATTGAACCCCAACAGAGATCTATCCTGAAGAAAAGCCACCGCAACTATTACTTCAAGCTATGTTCAAAAATAATACTTTCACTTTCTTGCCAGGTAGGCTACTATATTCTATTTATTTCTCATTCTCTAGATGAACTTCTACTTCTTGCTTTGTCTGAAGGCTACCACACAGAAATAAAATGCACTGTGTATATTGATATTCTTTATTTTTGACACACCAGGTTTTTATCTGAGGTCCTGTAATGAGGATATTGACAGCTTCACAAACACTCTTCTGCAGCTGCTTGAGTATGTCTCAGTAAGTTAAATGGTTGGGGTGTACTACTACAAGGAAGGAAATAATCTGAGTAAATTATAGCTGTATACTATAGCCTAGATATAGCAAAAAATTAGTTCCAGTTCTCTGTACTCTCTGCCATAGCATCGTCCAATCCTTCTAGCTGTCAGAAGCTGGAGAGGATAAAGCTTCAAATCTGCTCAGGCCTTGTCTCCTTTCCACTGAGATCAGAATGGAGACTTGCTTATACACTTCTCTCTCCCAGTAACTGGCAAAACAGTAATTTTATGTATTGAAGAACACATTCATTTCAACTGACTTAAAGAAAATGGGAACTATTGCACCATCTACATGGTCCTGTAAACCAAAATGACAAAACAAAGGACATACAGGCATGTGCTGTCCACTGCCAGTAGTGTCTTGTTACTCACCCTGGTCCTCCAGCTATTTCCCCAAACAAACTTGATGCCTTTTCTTAAGCTCTTCTGGCAATTGTGGAGACAAAAAGAGCCTTAAAGGAGAGTGAAATATGGGCTTGGGCTAAGGTAACTTCTGCAGAATGCAGATCTAAACTACATGAGAAAGACACATCTGCTGTGAATCAGTTTTCCTTTCTTACACATCGAAACAAATGCCCGATGTTGTGCAAGATTGTTTGTCATCTTCTTCTGCTTATTCATTTATTATTCTTATTTACTGACTGATGCACAAAGTCCACTTGGCTGTTTTGGGAAATAGCTTACAGGCTAAAAACTTCACTCACAAATCTTATTACTTTTAAGTCTCATTTTCTCTGTCGTCCAGTATTCTCAGTACAGCTCTGATTCTTTCATCTAACTGCATATTTTTGTCTACAGAGACACCTGCAGATCTGACCTTTTTGCATGTAATCAGAAATCAGTCAGCAACTATCCCCTCATGTGTTTTAAGCATGTTCTGAGAGTTCAAAGAGCTTTGTTCTGGCCTAGATTTCAAAAAGAAAAAAAAATTCAACTCCTTCTCAAAAGTCACAATTACTGATCAAAAGCAGGTATACAAAAGAAATACAAGATTCATATTTGCTTGTTTTCTGAAATACAACAACCTTGAGTTGAGAGAGAAAAGAGCAGGCCTAAAAGGCACTTCCCAGTCATCCTAGGTTTGAAATAACAGTATTACCACGCAGCATTGTCTAAAGAGTTAATGTCACTATGTGGCTTCACTTCCCAGTAGCTTCAGAATTTTCCAGGAGAAATATGGAAGATCTTTGTTCAAGTCAACTTTCAGGTAGAAGAATTTGGACAGACACCAGATAACTATTACTACTATCAACAACACTGAGAATATTGTCAAGTTATTTAAATAACACAAAGCAATCCAATGTACTATGGAGCATGACAACTTTCTCCCTTTGGACTGGTCTTATTTTTTGGTTGTTCTTTTAATCTCTAAAATATCTGCAAAATCATGAAATAAAATTAATGTATTTAACAATGTACTTTTTTCCTCCCCCAGAAAAACACAGACAATTAAAAAAAAAAAATCACAAACAACATGCTGACTTGTCTAGCCCAAGACCTGCGGGAGCACAAAATTAGGTGGGAGAAACTTGGACAAAGCTGTGGTTTAGAATCTCCTCCCCATTTCTCAAAAGAAAACAAAAAGTGTTAAAGAAAGCATCTAGAAATCCCTACTAGTCTTCAGTTACATTTTCTAGGGAAATCTGGAGCTCTGGAAGGAATTTATTAGGACTACAAAGAAAATACTATAATCATTAACCAAAAGAGCCTTAGAGAAATCAGGCTTAACTGGAAGCACCTAACTTTGGTGATCTCCACTGCCTCTCCCCACTTTAGGTAGTCAAAGCTCCAAATGCAGGCATCTGTGTTAGGTATCTAAAGTCATCAGTGTGAACATCCTGTGTCCCTCCATCACTGCCATTGAAATTCAATGGAATTTGCTTGCTTAATTCTTTTAAAATCCTTCAAAGATCCAATTTTAAGTTCTCTCATCAGCCAGACACCCATAGTAATTCTCCAGGTTTTATTAGAATACTGTGAGAGTACAGAATACTGTAATACATTCTTGCAGCCCTCCAGAAGACAGACAACTCTTGATAACTCTTTCTAAAAGCATAAGTTGGTAATTTGGGAAGCAGAAGCCCTTGAATATAGTATTGGTATTCAGGCAGGCTGTTCACATCCTAGAAAGCAAAGTAGGAATTTTCCGTTCTGTAATGTTTTCATATGTAGTATATTTGAAGCCTTAAGTATAAAATCTAAAAAGAAAAAAAACAAATCAACAACATAATTTTGCTATTTTGGATCAATTGAGAAAATGGAATATTCATGGAAGGGGTAGTTGGGTAGGAAGAGGTTGCAGGAATCCCTGCTCGTATCCCAGAAAGGATATAAGTCTCTAAAATTGTTTGCATTTTTCCTTACACTTAGAGTTTTCTGGAAGAAGACATTTTCCAAGAGAAAAAGGCATCATCACCTGTGGAAACTATATTGTTTCTCAAAAGAAAAAAATTATTAGTGCAAAATTACCCAATTGCCTGTATAACCACTTCCCCTTTGTGGGTTGAATGTGGTAACCCAATAGGCTGTTTACAGATGCTGTCCCAAGTAAAGAAAAATATGACATTTTAACTGTTTTTTTCTCCTAATGATCCATTTATTATACCAAGTGGTATTTTGTAACTTCTGCCAACTTTATCATTTTATCATCTATTCACAGAAAACTATAGTATCTCCCTAACTATTCTGCAAGACAGTTACTATCCTGTCATAACAATCATCACACATTTGTATGGAACAGAGCATGATTGCTAGAAAGGCCCCTCCACAGATAGGTAATGGAAATGGAAATCCTTGAAAGGCTGCTGTTCCCAATTGAAAAGGTTATGGTGGTGAAGCTGAGACAGAAGCTCAGGGATTCTGAGCCAAGGATCCGCGGTAGTTTCCTGGTCTAGGATCATGCATAACCCAACCAATTTCTCTCATGGTTCACTCCAAAGGAGGAGGTGGTCTTCTCCAATCTCAAAGTAAACTGCACAGATTATTACAAAATTGCAGCAACAAAATGAGAAATTTTGTAGGAAAGTAATGTTGTTTCAGACAGATGGATATAGTATATGTTTTTAACTTCATGCTCCCACACAGTCAAAAAAAACCAACCCCAAATGTTAAATCTGGTCAGTGGACCAGTTGAAGAAATACATATTCATTGCAACACTCTTTCCCAGAGAATTTTTAAACCAGAGTACAATACACAGTCTCAATGACACTAAAATGAGCATTCACCTTCTTGATATTTGCATGATCCCTTGAGCCATGCTGATAGGAGAATCTTTTCACAACACAGCAAAATCCTTTTAGTAGTCAATAAATTATATATGCACAAATTTATAACATTTGTATAGGTAATATACCATATATAATTTGTATGGAATATAACTATATATAATTTATATTATTGCTAGAATTTGCAAATGGGTGATTTATTAATGCATTTTGCCATTGCCATCCTATGTCTATATATAAACCAACTCAATACTGCCTTTATAAATATTTTAAGTGCCATTATTAATCAATTAAACTGGCCAATCTGTGTGCCACCAATATGGTGTATAGTTTTTAATATGTCAATAAGCCCATGAAATACATTTAGAGAGAAGCTGATTAATTTCCAGGGGTTTTATCTAGAAAGGGAGTTCAACAGTTTCAAGTTGAGCTATCTAGAAAGGGATGTTCCAGAGATTCAATTATGAAGCAGAAAGAAACTTTTCCAATAGCCTCTGAATAGAAAAGCCCTTTTTGTTTCTCTGTAAACCTCTCTCATTAAAGACAAAGGTGGCATGCAAGCCCAACCGCATTAAATTAAATTAACATTTCTGTGCCCAATTATAGTGTTTAGAAAAGGCATCTCTGGAAAGCAGAACTTCTCACACTTTGAGGAATCAAATCTCTAACATAACATTGAAAAAAAAATTATCATCTTTATGACCAAAGCTAGGAAAAACTGAAGGGGAATTCACACTTTTTGCTGCTTAAGTTACATTTCACAGAAGGAAACTTACTGTTGAATTTCAGGTCAACAGAATTGCTGGAAATGAGCTGCAGATAAATAGAGGTGAAGATTCTCATGCCTTTGACCTACATCTCGAACAGACATCTCTGGAGATAAAAATGTTATGCCACTTATGGTTATGAATGCAAAACCATAAATGCTTTGGTTAATCTGGGATGTGTGAACTCAGTAAGCAATACTGGAATTAACTGCTGCTGTAACATACATCAACATATTTTCAACAAGAAAATAATTTGACTCTCCAGCTTTAGTTTTTCTGAACATTTGCTGATTTCCAAATAGAAAAGGAGATACTGAAACACCATGAAAGAAAGGCCATCTATAATCTGTTATCAATTCATGTGAAATAAAACTGTCCTAGAAATCTCATATGATGTTCAGTATAATCTCTGTCTAATCATGGATAATTCATCAAATAAAAATTCCCAGGTTTCTGTAGTTCATTTTTTATACATACAACATTCATGATGTTTCACATTTGATAACTGACTGCGCAACTTAATTAAAAAAAAAAGTTTTTACAAATACAAAAGTCTAGGCCTTTCCCTCATCATTCTTGCCATGTGTGAAATATGTTGGTATTAAAAACCAAATGTCCTATTGACAGTTGTGGTTTTGAAAAGCAAGCAACTTTATGCAACACACAACAGTGATTTTCCAGCAACAGTTATTTTCCAGCAACAGTTTGACAGAGCATGGGCCCCGCATTTGAAATTTTTTGCCCTAATCTTTGTTTATAGTAGAAGTAAATAATCCAAACAAAGAGCATTCCACTATGCAAGGCTGATAGCTTTGCGATAAGGCAGAGCCTGGCACCAGTGACAGAACCCGCAGCCTACTGAGGTAGAAAACAGCACTCTGATAAGTAAAACTGTCTTCTGATTTATAGACCTTAAGTTGGCTTTTTAACCCTTGAATCATGAAAATCTACACCATACAAAGGCCTGGGAATAGAGGCATGTAAAAGAAAGAACAAAAAACTCATCAGAAATTTTTAGAGAAAAAATGTAGCGGCTAAGATACTACTTTTATCTATATTAAAGCTGAATTTTAGATATACCACATTTAAGAACCTTTACCAGTAATGAATTTTTGTATTAGATATAGAACTTCAAAAAGAACATTTGAAAAACAAAACCATTTAAGATTGATCCTTTCTTTGTTTACACAAAAAGAACTGGGCTTTAAAATAATGAATATTTATCTTGCAAAATTTAGAGATGATGTCAAAACCAACATGATACATGGCCTTTGGTGTCAGTCATATCTTCAGTACAGAAGCCCTGAGAGACTCTGGTCCTCAGGCAGACTGGAAAGACTTTCAGTTCTTCCATACAGTACATTCAATAGTTAATTCAACAATTAATATTTAATAGCAAAGAGCCCTGAGAACTGCTGCAAGCCTTTTCCAAAGAGCTCCTAAATGCAAAAGGCAGTTATATATTTGCATATATGAATAATCACTTAATAAACAATGTTATTTGATTTTCAACTCTTCCACCAGCATTCAATATATGGATAAGTAGGCTCTTGCTCACAGAATTCACTTGACTTTTTGACCAGTGGACCCATACAGTTAAATACAATTTTCATAGTCCTGTTAGAGTCACAGTCTCTGAAAGTGGCGTTTGCCAGTTCTTTTGCCAGTCTAACTGTCTCATTAGGTGACAGAGAGACATCTGTACTTTGTAACAGGTGAGAGGTGTCTTATACATTCATTAATTGGGATTTATGAACCATGTTTGAAAGGAAAAAAACAACAGAAGAATAGTAAATAAACAGTGCCATAGCATCAAAGTTATGGTCCACAAATGGAGCTATGAATTTTCAGGCCAACAAAACTTCATCAAGACAAAACCCCATATAACTTATGTACTTGAAATACAGCATCCCAGTTTCATTGTGCAAATATGTTCCTACACAGAATAAGTACAATCTCAATTAACTTCACCATTAGGTATATGAAAAATTCAAGGCATTTCAGAAAACTGCCCTTGCTAGTCAATCTGGACAATTTAAGCACCTTTCCAGTGAGATCAGACACCAAGACCAGAATGGTCCCAGAAAATTAGAATTTCTACAAGAGCTATTGCACAGCTCAGCATCATACTACACATATGCCTAACAGCTGTTTCTGTAATTCCTGTGGCACACTAGAAAGTGTCTTGGGCACTGAGAGTGGATTGGCACCTTTTTCTACAGTCTTCACAGGATGGTCAAGAATGTAATGGGCTCCACTCTAGCCATCTTTTCTTCCCAAATACAACTTCACAGGAGAGGTGATGAAAAGAAATCCTGAGATGTGCTTCCTTCTCTTTTCCCACAAGCCTGTGGTAGGCTGTCAAGTCCTTTCAATGTTAAGCCATGTCAGGCCAGGAATGGGAAGCTAGTGTGCTGGCCTTAATGGCACTGCATTTTTCAGTGTTGTCTATAGTTCACTAATAGTTTCAGGAGCTTTTTATTAATAGAATTTTAAATACCAATCTTTCATAGTTTAGAACACTATTTTAATGATAATTAATATTTAAAATACTAAAAACTCCTTTACCAATATTTTGACCAACTAGAATTATTTGATCTGGAGAATGTCAAAATTTTCCATTACAAAACTTAACCACCTGCAAATACCACCTCCATTTTAAAGATTATTTCTGTCATCTGTCTGAGTATCTGCATATGGAAGTTCATCATTGAAATGTAAAATATTAAGCCTTCCTATACAACTTTTTTGGGGTAGGCGAGATTTCTTTCAGTTTTGTTGAAAGAATCAGAACTAAATATATCCTTTGTAAAATGATCTGTCCTTTTCAACATCTGTAACTTTGATTAGGTACTGCATAGAAGATCAGCAGTCAAAGCAAAGTTAGGCATGATGATTTCTCAGTTCTTCATAATCCAATATGGCCTTCAGTAAGGCAATGTAGGCAAAGACTGTGAATTCCTTTCAGTCCATGAACCTAGATGTTATAGTAAGGTTTTACTAAAATATTTAGTTTTACATCACCATAAGACAGTACTTTCAGTATCACAGAAAGATTAAGATGTGTGATGGCAAATTTAAAACACTGCAAGACAAGCTAATGTATCACTAAAAAGTTATCTTCTGTGGATTTATAATTCTAACTATTAAGGACAGAACCTATCCTCAAATCCCCTGAGACAGGAAAAAAATTATAAAACAGAATTTCTTGACCAAGCTGACATGCTGCTTCAAAAAAAGTGCAAAACATTTTTAGTAGGGAAAATTTTCTTGGCTTTGAAGCTCTGATACCTCAAAAACACCATGTTCAATTACTATTAAAACCTCCTAAAAACAAAATGCTCTTAGGGAGCCAAGGACCACATCCAATTTCAGGTGTACCAGCTTAATTTTAGTGACAGCAGAAGTGTCACTAGTTCTGCATCTGATAAATTTGCTACTATTTTAAGGAATGATTTTAATATCACCTCATTTTGCTTTCAGATACCAAAATAAAGGCATTAAAATATGTTACAATAGCACAGACTTCCATTTGAATAGAGATATTGCTGTTTGCTTCTGCACTGAGAATGAAACCTCCTTTTGCTTTAAGTAAAAATTAATGGAGACTGAAAGGAACCATAACCGGACTATTTCCTGTAGTGACTGTAATAAAATAGTTCAGCAACAATGATGAAAAAAGAAAAAAGAGTTAAAAAAGTCCCGAGAGAAAATTGAGAAAACAGCAATAACCACCTGATGTAAAGTAAGTAAACGGACTGTTTGTGCCCAGTACTTCGGAAGAAATTGTTCAGGAACAGTTCATCCATGTGAAAGTCTGAGTCATATAAAGCTGCCAAGGTCAGTGAAACCTCTGGTGATCAACTCAGTAAGTACCAGCCACACATGCTAGTCTGTCTTGGAGCAAAACTAAGGTGTAGACACTAGAAATCTTATTATTTATACACAGTAAGGAACACCCAACTTGTTTTGTTATAATATCACTACCACATTGCTTTCTTATCACTCTCCTAAACTCTCCAACAACTCCCACACTAAATTGTTCAGAGTCTTACCATGGCATTGTGAAATATAAAATACTTGCTCTGACACTCAGCTGATACAAAAGACTAATAGCTATGACTTTGGAAGTGATCACCTTAAAGATCTCGAAAACTTCCTATTATGAACATCTGTTTCATTTTGCCTCCTTGAGCCTGTTTGCACTGACCTTCTTGCCCATGCTAAGTGTCATTTTCAGGCTGATTAGTAGTAATAGTAGTTGAAGCCATAGTAAAAGGTTCGGTATCAGTACTTAACTTATTTCTGACTATTGTCTGAAGATCTTACATGAACTTTGCCAGGATGTTCCCTGTGGCACCTACGTACCATCAAGCCAGGGCATAAGCCTGTTTCATACACTCCAAATGCTCCTTCTAACAGCCAGGAGAAGGAACATGAGAGGAAAGAGATTCCTGTCAACTACAGAGACTGGGAGTCAGACTGACATCTTTGTCAGGGAGAAAATAAGACTAGAAAAGGGAACTAGTGGTGAGGATGCTGTTGGAGATTGGATTCAGAGTGTGGTCTGCACAATGAACAAGAGAAAGGAAAAGATGACAGAGACAGGACAGGAACAAAGCTCAAATGGAACAAACTGCATCGTGGCTCTGAAGATTCCTGCTATATGAATGGATCATGAGGATAAGAATTTCCTGTGGCTTCCTTTAAAAATGGCAGTATCTCTATTAAGGGGATGTTAATCCTGCACAAGCAAGAACTCAGTCATGTCATTTTCTCCCTTGTAAGGCTCTTGGTGGAACTTCAGGATGTTCCTGCTTTGGCTGCTCCTTTTTGCGTGACTCAGGTAAAGTTCCTTATGACTGAGCACTATCTGGGATCAAGGTGAAGTATTTAGAGTGTCATCTCCCTCTCATAATACTTATAACATAAAGAACCTGGTGGGCTAGACTCCTGCTCAAGTCAGTACAGAAAATGTGGCATTTCCAGATTGTGCCTCAAATAATCATTTTATACATCTGCTTCACAATAAGAGAATCTCATCATGGAAGAAGCCATTTCTTTCCCTGACAGAAGTCTACATCAGCTCACGTGGAAGGACTATCACGTACATATCCAGAGTCAGGCAAGCTGAACTTCACTCTTTAGAATGGGGTAGGAAGTACTGCAAAATGCTCACAACTGACATCGAACAAACTCTAAATAGACCAAATCTTATACCATGTTCTGTTTCCTGAAGATCTGGCAAAAGCAACATCAAAAGAAGAGGCAAAACCATTTCTTTTTTATAAGCTATCTTGTAAGATTCTTTTCAGCATCTTACAAAGTAGAAATAAAACCACCTACTTACTTTGTAAGAAGGTAGGTAAAAAAGCACCACAGAAAAGACCAAAAGTAAACCAGTAATTCTATTGCCAGAGTAGCAATATCATGAAGCAAAATAATTCTTGGAACCATCCACTAGGACAAAATAAATACTGAATAGCCACTATTAGAAAGAAAACATAAACCAAAACCAAATCCCAAACAAAGTCCCCACCCCACGAGCATGTGCTCATGGCATCAAGAAATATATTTTGTATGTATATACCCAAAGGCAGGGAACTGAAGTTAACATGCATTCTCAGGTACAGAATTTCTTGGCTACTGAGTGGTTTACCCTGTAATTTTAACATACTTTAACAGTGCTTTGTGTGATACTTACATACAACACAGACTGTATGTGCATATATTTTATATGACTTTCAAGGATGGGTGGCAAGTTTTAGCCAAAGTATGAAGAGGAACAAAAAAATTCAAGAAATAGCCATTACCAGCCCAAACAAATTTTATTGCCAAGAAACTTCAAAGTATTGCCTGTGGTTCCTTCTCTGGTGTTATTTATGGCACCTTCAATAAGCTTGTATACTACTGAATCAAAAGAACTCACTTAGTGTATGCAATGTTAACACAAGGGGATACTTGTATGGCATGTTTGCGATACTTGCACAGGTATTAAACATGCTCTTTTTCAGAAATTAACAAGTGTAGTTTTCCAAAGTCTTTGCCTATCCCTTTGTCAATTACTTCTGAGAGGAGCATAATTAGAACACTCAAAAGCTAGGAATTTCATCAGATTTCTAAAGTTCTTCATCAACCCTTTAAAAACAGTTGTGTCAACAAAAATATACTCTTTTCCTCTGCCAACAAAATTTCCTTATCTTCAATATTTTACATTCTTTACTTTCCATCTACTTTTCCCTCCTAAGAAAAAACTCCTCATCTTCTACTTTGTTGAATATGGTCACCTTAAATTAAATTATTATGAAATACATCTTTGTGGAATTATTTTCAGGTAGGGAAGGAACCTTAATGATTCTTTCAAACTTCTGCTTTCTTAGGCCAGTCATATTTTCATAGATGTTCTTACTCTATCAAGGCTAGCAACAAGGATAAGTGGGGCTAAATGTTATTTGTTAGGCGGAACACTCTTATTAGAAATGAAATAAAATAAGGAGTTCTGAATTTTTATTCATCACTGCAGAGTAATAAGTGGTTGAAACTTCCACCTAGTGCCTTCGTATTCTATCTTTTATCTTTTTAATATTATCTGGTGATGCTCACCACACTGATGTTAGTTTATCACATGAGTTGACTATTTCATTTACCAAAAACCCAAAAAATCCTCAGGAGCTTATACCTCCTTTTCTCTTTCTTAGCCAAAGGCATCATTCATTGCCTCTTTTCCCCCCTGACCCCTCTTCCTCCTTTCCTAAAGCAAGAAATTCACATGAAACTATGGAAGAATCACCTCAGAATGTCCCAAAGTATGCTGGTAAGAGTGACACAGGTTCAGGTATGTGGTTCTCCTTAGGCAGAACAAGATTTTTAATTCTGATGAGGAGAAGGAGTTTTGGCTACCAGGCATTTTCAGGGATATTTAGTTCCTTTTCAAGGATTGATGAGGATGTCCTGGAATGAAAACTGGAATATTTTCACTAATATTTTCCCTCAGTTTTGACAAACTGATGTGTCCTAATGAAAACTTCTTCTATTGCACAACTCCTAAATTTAGTCTTGCACTCCTGTAGTTCTCCATATATATCAGAAACTGTGAAACAAAAATCTTTGCAGACTCTTCTGAGAAGGGACTTGGGCCTACCAGTGCACTGGGGAGGTGCAAAACATACCATAAAATAATGCCAATTGTAAAACTAACTGACATAACAGCAACAATTTAGAAGTTGTTACCATCTCCATTTCCTTTCTTTGCCCTCCTTTCCCCCTTTTACTAAATAATTACACTAGGACAGGCATTTGACTCTTTAGGGTTGAACTGAAAAATTAGTTAATCAATAAAACCATTTCATTTCTTCAGGTTTGATACATGGAACTCTCAGCAGCTCAGCTCCTTACTAAATTTAGCTCCAAGTACCCCAACCAATGCTCCCTGTTGGTGAAAACAGCTGCCAGTACCCCCAGGCTGCTGTTTCCAGATTGCTGGAGAAGTGAATTAGGGAAGGTAAAAGATATAATATCAAGTAGAAGAGCTGTACCTTGTTTCAGGAAGGAAGTCATACCAACAAGAACTAATCTCTTTTCTCCAATGTCCTTGTTCCCTGATTAGTTTCATTAAAAAAAAAAAAAAAAAGAGCGCTAGTGATAAAGCAGGAAATATGGGTTATGCAGGTTGATGATCACAGGCAACAAGGGAAAAAATAAAGAAAAGCTTGACCAGAGGCTGAAAAGAGTTGACTTAGTGACAAGGCAAGAGACAATCAGACAGAGCAAGAAAAGAAAAAAGACAGACAAGTGTCCTGTTAAGTGGTGGTGGGAAATCAGCTGGGAGATGATGTCATGACCCTTAGTAGAGATGAACAAATCTCAAAAATTTCAGTTTGGTATGCTGGGCTAAGATCTTGCAAAGAACTGGTTGGTTTGTTAGGTCCAGACTTGACTAGATTGTAGAAGTCACCCGAAGGTATTTTTTAAATGGAGCTTCAAGATTTTGAATCCTGAAAACAACCTCAATTTTATAATCAAGAGAAACAGTATTAACCAAAGCTTTGTTTTCCAAGTCAAGTTTTCAGTGTTCATTTCTGAAAAAAAGTTGAAAAGTTTCAATTCCAGACACTGCAGGAATTCTTTTTCCAGAGTGAGGCATCCAACTTTTTTGAGGCTCACTTACCACCACTAGGATGAAACTGAAAGACATGCCCAGAGCCTATCTTCCTCACCATGTGGCCAAATCAGATTGAATCTCATCTTGCATTGATTTTACATTAATGGAACTTGATTGATTTCAGGAACACTTCTCTCTCACACTGGAACAACTACTATTGTTTATTCTGACTCAAAACAAAACCAAGAAATCCTTATACTGAGATGCCTGACTTGAGTAGTATTTACTACTACATGCCACAAAGTAATTCAGTTCCTCTGTACTGATTTGGATCTCCATTGCTTCAGCACAAGCTCAGGAATGTCAGAAGACAAAGAAATCAGCATATGGTTGGAAACAAGATCTTAACTCACGGGAATTTTTAAAGCCCTTTTTTAAGTGGACTTTCTAAGGTCTGTTACAATGGCATGGGAAAAGATCCAGCAATTTCCTCACAATGTACTGTCGATTTTCTTTAACAGTGACGTTTGACTAATTTACATTCTTCTTTTGGGTTTTGCTCTAACTGGCACCTTTATTATGTAACCTTTATTCTGGATGGCCTCTAAGGTACCATATACATAGCTGCTTCCACACCATCACCTCAGATACAAGACTGCTGACGACTGTGCTAACTGCTGGATTTGAAACTTCCTCCCCTCTGCAAAGTCCCAGTTAAAAGCAAAAAATCTGTAAGTCTGTAGGTACTCTGGATCTACATTTGGGTTTCTAACTTTTATTCTGAGGAAGACAGTACAGCCAGTTTACTGCTCAGGAAAACAATTTAGCATTGACATAGTTAAAATATTCTCCAAAAGTAGTCAGCAAGAAAGGCAGCAAAAACAAAACCGCGTGAAATGGAGTGCTGCTATCAGAAGTGCTAGCTATTTGCAGAATTCTTATGTCAAGAGGACCAGTAAGCAAGTGTTAATATTTCTAGTGGAAGGAGCATCCATGGGGAATTCAATGTAGTTAGCTGCACAGAGCAGAGAATCAGATCGGAGAGGGAATTGTGTCAGCTCTGGCGAGTCGGCAGTATGTGGCTGTCAGGAGTGTGAAATGGAGCTGCTTCAAAGCTGAGTAGGCTGTGACCTGAATGCCGCACATCCATGCACTCAGTGTAAGAGGATCAATGACAGCATTTGCTGGGCTCTAGTCATCCCCTCTGCTAATGAAAGCAGACCTGAAAGGCATAATGCAGGGCCTCTAGGCACCCTAAAGCCTAGCATTAGCAGAGTTTGTTATAAGCTTGGCTGGTGAGTGCACTGAGTACCAAAGACCCCCTCCTCTGTTGCTTTAGCCCACCAACTCCCCCCGGCTGTCTGTTTAGTGTCACTCAGCTGGGATGGATCCCGTTAAAGATCTGACGCTTAGCAAGGACTCAGAGGTGTCTGGAACGCTTGCCTCTAATCATAAACACCACAGCTGGCAATGATGTGGTTGAGAAAAAAAAATCACCTTGATCCAGCAGCACACATTCCCTTTGATGTTTCTGCAGTGAGTTCACTGCCCAGAGAAAAAGGTACTGCTTAAAAAAAAAAAAAACCCCAAAAAAAACCAGGCTTGACATTCTCAAATCATAACCATATGACTCTCAATTCCAAGCTTAAAAAAAAAAAAAAAACCAACACAGCCCAATCCCAGGAAAACACAACATTTTGTTCTGAGAAACTCAGGGAAGAAGCATCTGACAATGATAACATGAAACAGGTTTGGAAGATAATGGCAGTTTGAGAAGAGAACACTTCCAAAAAATTCAAACTGCCACTACCAAAAATGGAAGAAGCTTTCTGCCAAAGATTGCAAACTGTGGTGACCTCAAGCAAGAGACTGTAGCTGATTCAAGGGAAAAATGAAAACTTTTCAAAGACAACATTGCTTGTGCTCTGCCACTGTTTATAAGTGCCTTATGCCCTCTTGCCTTCCAGGGTGGCCTGGTAAACACAAGAGCTCTCTTCTATATTTTCCATTTCTCTGCCACAATATTCTATTAAATATTCAACTCCATGAGCATGATTTTTAATTTTTTTTAACCCAATGAGGTAACAGAGAATTGTGAATCCAGTGCAAAAAACATTATTTATTGCCGGGGGTTTTTTTTTTTGCATCTCTCCCCCATGTTGCATATATGGTCATCAAATATCCAAATGTCCTATTTATTTTCATACTGACTGGACTTCTTCATAGAAAAACAACACTTTCTTGAATTGATTTCTTTCTAGACACAGAGTAGTACATATACCATTTGCTAAAAATCTAAGTATTACTTGTGTTCTCTGACACATCCATGCTATTGCTTCCTTTTGCTATGCCATCATATGCTAACACAGATAAAGACCCTGATTTGAACAATCTTACTAGGATGTGTAGT
This sequence comes from Athene noctua, assembly GCF_965140245.1. Lineage (NCBI taxonomy): Eukaryota > Metazoa > Chordata > Aves > Strigiformes > Strigidae > Athene > Athene noctua. The sequence goes on along the minus strand of NC_134077.1, from coordinate 64,732,547 downwards.
CTAATTTTGTTTTCATTATTTACAGCAAGGGAGCATTACAATTAATAATGAAGTTCTCTCCAAGTCTATGTGAAGAAAATGGCACACTAGACACACTGATGAAGATGCTTATTTTCTAGGGACAGAAAGAAAAATTTAGAGCTAACTTTGAACACTGTCTCTAAAAATGTATCCTCGGAATTTGCCCCTCTTTGCACATTTAAATACCTAGTATTTTTACACATAAAATGAGCAGCTGGCACAGAAGCAACTGCAAATAGTAATTTTGGGGTATTCAAGCATATTCTTTGCCTTTCTGGATGTTCTTCTAAAATGTCCTTTTTTTTTATGATTTCATGTTACCCACAGGTTTGCTTTGTTTCCCAGATAAAAAGAGGGAGGAAGTTGTATCCCTCAGAATTGGAAACAATACTAGCAGCCATTCCCTAATGAGAAACTAAAGACAACTGCACAGTTTCATTACCTTTGCTATTAAAATGCACAGTTTGTTACTGTGGCTCAGACTGATCAGAGCCATCCTGACACAACTAAAGCAGGGAAGTGACATACTGTATACAAAACACAGAGCTCAAGAGTGAGTGTAAATTGAATTACCATGCGATGGCTGGAAAATCTGGGAGCTGTATACCAAACCTATGTGAGGTTTCACAGGCTGTTTGCCTGACAGCCTTCTCTGCAATTCCCCCAAATGTTGCAGATTCAGATAAGATTCAGATTTATTAAGTTTATGTACTGTTCTACAGTGGTGCACACGGTCATTTGTGTGCGTATGTGACGGAGAGAGAGGGTAGCTTAGCTGGGTTGTGAAACATCAGCGATTTACATACCCCTATATGGAAATTTTTCTCTTATACCCTATGTAAGCAAGATACAACTAAATAGTAGCCAAGATCTGCAGCCCTAGTGACACTTAAAAGGATGTGAGGAAGTGGCACGATCTTTTGTTTCCATGTGCATGAATCTCTTCTTTTTAACCAGCAAGAATTAAAATCAGTACCAGAAAACTGTTACTAATGTACTGTCACAAACACAGGTTAATTGAGTTTACTCCAAGAAAAATAAATTAATAAATAAATAAATAATTTCCTCAAGCCTTGTGGAGAGTTATGGATTTTACTGCAATGGCACGTACAAAGCTCATTTGTTTACCTCTGTGTATGAAGAGTTCAGGAGGCGGGAGTCAAGATACACATCCCATTTTTCAAGGGAAAATCAGAGCCATCCATTCAGTACACTCCCCTATTGCAGTTTCTTTAGGAATAATTCTAAACTTACTGGCAAAGTCGATGACCTATGAGAATTCCTCCTTTCTCCCTATTCTTACACTACTCTGAAACATCACAGGACAAAACTGATAAGAAATCAGTCTAAACATGAATATGGTTTTAGCCCAAGGAATTTTTTTGCCTCCTGTATTTTAATGTGGCAAAACCAGTGTGGAAGCATTACTTATCAGAAGCATCCCCCCAGTGAGAAGCATAAGAGAATTCTCTAATAGATTTCCTCCAGCTTCATTTTACAGATGAGATTTAAAAGTGATTTATTCGTTACATATTCTCTCATAATGACTAGAGAAGAGAACAACAAAAAAAAGCCAAACACCTTCCTAGTTACAAATGGATGTACTTGGAGAAAGTCTAAAAAATTAGTCCTTATGGTCTCAGTCTGACCAAGTAAGTCAGATATGAGAAGAAAAAGAAAAAAAGGCTTGGTTCTAGAAGGTGCTATTCATGCTCACAATGGAATGAAATATAATGAGCTGATGGCATGCAAGATACCGTATGACTGTGTTTAAAATGCATGTGGCCTCCACCTGTTGCATTGGGCTGCACTGAAGTTTAGTTCACCTTACTATCACTTAACACTTGCATGTTGCTCTTCTGCTGTGCTACTAAACACGGCACGTTGCCTTACAAAAGGAAGACTCTCTAATTCATATTCACCAAAAATGTACATCATGATGACTTGTTACCCAACTTGATTTGCTAAATGTTTTGGATTCCATATAACTGGCAGGGCCAGTACGAAAAACATCGGACCTGTGCAAAACTCCAGGACAAGTTAGCAGTTCAATCAGGAAGCAAATCTTTAAAGCACTTACAAGGCTGCAGTTCTGGAATGCACTCAGCCCTCCATTCCCAAACCAGCTCAAAGCTGCCTTCAGACAGCTTATTCACAACATGACAGAGGAGGTAACACCTCACACCAACTCTCTAGTGACCCCTCCAGATCAATCAGGAGAGAAATCGACAAGCTACAAAGGCATTCTCAGATGAAGGGAGGCTGGCTGGCCGGCGAGTTTAGGATGAGACACACAGGTCAAACAGAAGTCCTCAGGGATGCAAAAACTCATGTTTCCTGCACCACTCCCTCTTTAAAGAGAGCAGCAAATTCTGTCAATTTACAGTGCTCAAGTCTTTTTATTTCTTTTACTTTTATATAATGTAAGTCTAAGCTTGATTTAAAATTAATTGCCCAAGTGTTTATAAACCACTTAACGGGCACAACAATAAATTCCTGATACTGGAGTCTGATTTGTGCAGCTCCTTACTCACAAGAAGTTCTCTGTTTACTAATCACACTGCTGTTCATGTGGAGGAGGAACCGTTTCAGTGCTAGAACAGAAACCACACTACTGTGGCACTCCCTCCACAACTTTTTTTTCTCCTACTTTTGGAGTGAACTGCCTCAAATTGCTTTGTTTCTTTGCTGATGTTGGCAACCTCACTGGGAACTTACTTTTTGTGCATAGGTAGTCTTGCTATCACTTTCCAAAACTTTCCTGCCCACATTCATTCTATAGCTTCTGCAGTACACGATGTCTGCCTGCAGAATACCCTCACCAAGCAGGTACTGGAGTAGTTTATGCTTTATGAAGTTTGCTCAAGGTTTTGCTTTTTTGGTTTTCTTTTTGTTGTGTGTTTTTTTTTTTGTTTTTTTTTTTTTTTTTATGTTTGGTTGGTTGGTTTTATTTTTCCCCAAGAGGGGATTGAAAACACCAAGAAAAATCCCATTTTGCCTTTTTTATTTCCCCCTTGAATACTCTTATTCTGAGACCACGTATGACAATACTCTTGGAAAATTGCTCCTGTCCAGTAACATGCTCAGAGTACTCCTTTGCCAGAGGCATTCACTCATTATATAAATCAAATAAGCATACAAAACCAGACAAAAAGTGAATGGTAATGCCCAGTGAATTTCTCTGCTCAGCTAAGACGACTTGGGTGCATTGCATGCAGATGTCAGGTATTTTTATAAAGAGCCCCATTGTGCAGGGCCCCACTACTCCTCCATCGCTCCCAGCACTCCTTTAAAAGGGGGGTGGTGGGGAGACAACCATTCCAGCTGGGCTTGGAACCTCGTCTGAGTCAGGAAAACCACAGCTCATAAGCAAAGAGGAAGCATAATGTTCTACAAGGACAAAACATTAGCAAAAATGTCACTCAGCCCCAGTTCCACATGTTGGCTGCCACGGCCTCTTCCTCCTAGCATGCCCGATTGATATAAATTCCATCTGCTCAGCAGCCAAGTGACAGAGAAGAAATACCGGCATCTGGTCTCTATTGCTGTCGGGTTTTTGTTCCATGTTAGACCTTAGCTAGAAACATATGAAGAGATGAAGGTGCTGGCAAGCGACTAAAAGGCTGCACTGGCACAAATGAGACTTTCTGATGCTTTTCACACTTCACTCTGGATTTTTACAGGGAAAAAGGCGGAGGAGACTTGATAAACTGATTCTGGAGAGCCAACAGGCCTGGAGGTCATTTGGTTCCTCTAACTTTTTTTGAGTGTTTAAAACTGTAAAGGAAAACAATTTTTTTTAACACGACAGAATGTAACGAAGTCACACAAGAATGTTACTCTTCAGCTAGCATTTTTTTTCTCTTTCTCTTAAACATCCACTGGTTTGGACCTGATCCACAGGCACTTTATATTCTCCTGAGAAGCAGCTGGAAAGTGCCAAACCACTAACTTTTTTTTAACCTCACTGTGTCCAGCAGAAAGAAAGTTCTTTAAACCAATGAGAGAGCAATAAAGTAAATCAGCAACATGCATTAATGTCTGAGAAGTGATATCCGAGTGCTTTCTGAGAGCAACTGCTGAAGAGTAGGGGAGAATGTGAGTCAGTGTGACTGCATGTGTGTGTATGCATATTCAAAGATTTCTTTGAGGAATGACTACTCACACCAGCAGAGGTGCAAGGAAAAATAAAAGTGTGACAGAGAGGAAAACAAAGAAAATACATTGGTAATAAACTTGGAGACAGACAATTTTCTCCCCGCTGAAAACAATCACAGCCAAAAACTTAGGAAAGTACTCTGTACCTAAAGAGAACTGCGAAGCACACATGATAGTCTACAGTAAGGTAAAATTTCTCTAAAATTTGAAGTGGAATCTAAATATTCAAAATCAATATAGAATTTGATTTTATTAGAATTAAAAATAGTCTTCCACTAATTTACAATGCCTCCAGCCCTTGTTTGTCTTTTATGATCCCCTCTGTAATACAATGATTTTTTGTTTGGATGACCTCAATCTGACAGAGAGAAATTAAGCAAGTGAACAGCTATCAGAACGACGTTATAACACCAATGAGAGACAGAGAGAGAGCACATGTAAGAGAAGAGCTCTCAAGAACATATAAATATATAATAGAGCCCTGGAACACTTAATAATTAATTGTGAGGAAGAAGCTTTTATTTCATAAAAAGAAGAGCTTCCCACCAGCAACCCCATGAGAGTGTAACAGTCCAGTATACTGATGCCCAAAAGGAAGATCCATACCAGTTCCTTCACAAGGTGAAGTTCCCCTTTCATACAGGGCCAGCATCACCCCAACACACTGCCTGAATTGCATCCTTAAATAAAAGCCTGAAGTGGTACCTACCTCCTATGCTGGTTACCTGCATGCAGTGGAATTGCTCCCAGTTACTTCAATGGGTTTTGCACCTAACCCAATAAGGTAAGCAATCTAGCTGCTTAGTTGGGTAACAAGTACTACAAGATCCCAGAATTAGGAGTCAAATATTCCAATGCTGGCTCACCTCACTGAAGTGTTACTTTGGGCAAGTCACTTCTGCTAACTTAGTGTCCTCCTGGAGGACAACATGTAGCCCAGACAAAAAGCTTTAAGTACACAAGGTATAACATTCTTGTGAGGAAGCAGTAGTGCTCATCCATTAACGATGTGCCTCCATACAATCAGTGGTTTAAAGTTTTACAAAGAGTTTGGAGGTACTGTTTCATCTTCAGGTCTTTTTCCATGGGATGTCCGCCTCTCAGAGTTGCCATTTACTCACTATCAAAACTCAGCACAGGCACGTTCTCCCAGTAGTGCCTTCCTCAGGGCATTCCTGCAAGTGTCATTCCTGTAGAAAAGTTCTGATTGTCACTGATGTATTAGAAGTGCACCCAGAAAACGTTTACATTAGCAATTAATTCAAGCTCAGTGTTCAAACTGAAGAGTACCATCTCTACTAATGTAAATACAGTTGTTAAATGATGCAAGTTACTTTGCCTCAGTTTCTACTCAGGTAATAGGTAAAGAAAACCTTGTCTTAATCCAACAGCTACAAAACTAAGATATAGCAGCTATTTAGGCATCACTTCACTTTTTAGAATGCCTCTCAAAGCACTATCTCTGTTCACAAGACCTATCTCTTTATTGCCTTGACCCTAAATGATTTCCTTTTCACAGACTGCACCATGCTTACACTAAGTTTCTACTAAGCACAAGGATTAGGTAACAATAAATACACCAGCCAGGGCACCTTAGCAACGGAAGCATATCACTCTCAAAGAGAAGGGACAACTATGCTGTATTGCTGAGTAATGGAGTAAAAAAATAATCTTTTATAGCAAGGTGGCAACCAAAGCCACTTCTATCTTCCCTCCCCCTCCCATGCCAAAATACGTAATCAATGCAGAGCCTCAGTTGTGTTTTTGTTCTGATTTGTGGACCATGTATGTCAGTGGGGCTATTACCACGGTAGAAATAAACAGTAAGGCAACCGTTTTAGTATTAAATAGATGTGTGCATATAATCACTACATATACTGGTCCAAACTAACTCCAGGGTTACACTTCCAGTGAAACCAATGTGGCTGGCTGAGAGCTGACTTCAAACAATTTGTAACATGTGTCACTCTCTGGAGCTGACAACATTATACTTCCCAAAGTCAAGGCTCGGTGCACAGTCAGCAATGAGAGGGGACAATTGAGGTGCCTAACGGTGGAAGCCACTCGCCTAATTTCCTGCAAGTCAGGAACAAGGAACAGCGCAGCTGCTGGGATGAGTGAATAGCTGAAGGAGCTTGTGTGAGCTTCAATAGCAGGCCAGAGCAGCACTCCACTGTGAATGACAAGTGATGGGCCAAATCACTGGGGAGCTACCGATGAGTTATTAATGGTGACAGGTACACTACCTGGGAGACAGGTTGAGAGGGGAAAAAGATTATTTATAAGCGAATAGTTAACAGCTGTACCCACTGCTAAGCATTACATGGATGCCACAAACTGTAGAATTCAAATCTTGGGTTATTCAAGCACGAACAACTGCCTGTCACCAAACTGCAACGCATCGGTACAAATTAAGGTGGGAGACATGAGACGAGGCTGGAACGATGCCTTGCTCAAGAAGGCAATGTCATCACAGAGTGCAGATAAGAGCAAGAGAGGGCTGAGATAACCATGAGGTGAATTATGGTTCTTAATAATAATGATGAATTTGCAAGAACAGCTTTTTAATTTTTCCTGAGGGCTTTTGCAAGAGAACAGATGCTGAATATGTCCTGTACTGACAAGAATAATGGGGGGAAAATATATAATAAGCAAAGGAAATGTTTTTGAAGAAGCTTTCTTTTGATATGAGGAATAATATATTTCTATTGTGGAGATAATTTCTTCTATCACCAGCCCCCTCCCAAGTTTGAAAACCACATTGTTAAGCTTTATATTATAATGTTTTTACAGTACCTACAATAGTATAGTTACTCAGTTTTTCCCAAAGGAATGAAGCATTGTACTACTGAGTATATTAAAAGTGGCCTGGACAAAAAACTTTCAAATCTATTTCTCGTAAAATCCTGCACTAAGAGAGGCAGAGGAAAAAAGAAAAAAGAAAGAAAAAGAAAGGGGAAAAAAAAAAAAAAAGCAAACCCAAAACTACAAACACACAAATCAAAACCCCTGCATCAGGATTTTGGAAATATTTTCATAATGTGAACATCGTCCTGAAAGAAACCGTTTCTGAGCCCTTTCCTATCCCATTGCAAAGATACATCTCTGCAGTAATTGCTTACATAGAAAAGAAAAACTAGGAAAGAATTTGATGGCTTTTTTTGTGATCTTTTAATTCAGTAGAGCCATTAAACACCAGCAAGACCAGTGAGCTGACAAGACAATAAGCAGGTGCTTCACTGACTTCCATGCTTCCATAAAGCACTGGCTGGGAACCCCTGCACTAGATGTCTGACTAGAAGGAGACATTTTTGACTTTCAACAAAAAGTGTCAAATGGTTAATCTTAAAAAAAAAAAAAAAGGGGGAAAAAAGGCAACAAACTAAACGCTTATGCTCTAAATTCAGCTTTTCTTGAAACGCAGTCTCAAACAGATTGCAAAATGGAAGGAGAAAAAGAAGGCTAGTCAGCAACTGCTGGGTTTGTCCAAGATGGAGGGAAAAAACTGTTTATATACTGCCACTTCTCATTTCTTTGCCATAGGGGCATTGTGCTCTTGCATGCTCTGGAGGAGATATGTGAGCCAGAAAAGTTTCACACTTCAAAAAGCTCTGAGGCTTTAAAATATAAGGACATAAACTGACTCAGCACGTTTGCAGGATTTGGCTCAAATCTTTCAGTTCAGGAGTTCTAAAGTGAACATCACTGAGGCAGATAGCTCTGTGTGTGTTTGCATGCATGCATGTGTCTATGTGTGTTGGGGATGGGTGTGATATTAGCTAAGCTTACTCATAAGCTTAGCTTTCTGCTTTCTGCTCTTCCTAAAATTTAATTATTTTTCCTCGTCTGTTCCATTCTGGTTCTCATGGACAACTGGTATGATTCCTCAGCATCTGAATTTCTCACGCTGTGAATGAAAATCTAAATATATAGCCAAAGCTGAGTGAGGCTGTTATATTTTATCTTAACAACTGGCCATGAAAGTATTTTTATTAAATACTATGCATTGTGGAAACTGCTTTTCACACAGCTTAACTTTTGAGCATAAAACAATCAAGCAATCACAACATCGTTTTTAAAGCTACGGTGAGAGACTCAGGAACTGAATATAGGTGGGATTTGTCATTAGTTGTGTTCTGGAAATTCTGTGTCTGCACTGATATTCCCAGATATTATTGATTAAATCTTTGCTTCCCTTCCCTCCTATTTTTAAATTTATTTTTGTTTAAACAGATGCATGATAGAGGAGCTGGGCTAAAGGCACTCTGTGAAATTTGAAAAGTTAATTCACTACATAAAACTGTCAAAAAGCATAGAATTCAGAGTGAACAATTTTCCTTCTTTTATTCATAGATGGAAACTGAAATGTCAGTTTCTTTACTGTTTCTTCAGAGATAGATCTCTGAATTTGGAAGCACAGATTTTGATAGTCAAGTCTGCATGGAAATATCACTGCCTGCTGCTACCATGCTCAATAAGTAAAACTGTAATTTACTTTTTAAAAATTATTTATGTAAAAAGAATAACTTCAAAGATTTGTCAGCTACCTTTCAGCAAAAACAAACAAACAAAACTCCAAAAATTATTATAAAACATCTGGTGCAAATGATGAGTGTGTTTATTTTTTATCAGTCAACATTATTTACCACATAACCATGTCAGAATTAATACTATGACTACACACAGCATACGTCCAAGACTATTCTTTAGAACTCCACACAGTCCATCCACTAAAGCAGAGATCTCCTGTTTTCCTTCAAATAAAATGCAGTATTATTTGTTTTTTATGGATTCACAAAGGACGATTTGCCAATAGCAATAAAAGGCCAGGATACTAGGAAGGAAGACCGATTTCTAAACATGCCAAAGTTTGTTGGAAATGTAACACTTAAAGGCTCTTCCCTTCCCTGTATTTGATCCCTAGCTGTACTGTGTTCTTCACATTACCTCAGTCAGTCATGTAATAACAAGTGCTTCAACCACTTTGGCAAACATCCTCCTCCTTTTCGCAGAGGGTATTTGGTAAATTATGTCCACGCATTTCAAAGGGAACTGAAACTCATCTCTTAATTTGTACATACTATGTAATCAGCGCAACACGCTGGGCAAAGTTGTGGGGCTCCCTGCACAACTGTAGTCAAAGAGCTGTGCTCTAGGGTGGCTGTAAACACCCAGCTAGAAGGGAAAGGAATCAGGGATGCAGCAGCTGCCCATACCTGACCCACAGAGACTGGAGAAGGGATAGCTGGGTGGGCAAGAACCTTGTGCTCACTGATTATTTCTTCCACCTACCTCACAAAACTCCTGGGGGGCAGACAAAAAAATAAAGCAGCAACCTGGACCAAAGAAGTTAAGACCTTCCTTTAGTGAGGCCCTGGTCTTCCTGGTCATGACAAAACTGACTTGGAGACCTCATGATGAGAATCTGCTTCATTAGTGCGTCTCCATGTGCAAAACATGCCACAAAATCAACATCTTGTGGCCTGGTTTTGAGACATGTCATAAATGTCAGTGTAGAGAGAGATGGAGTCTATCCCAGTGAAAACAACAAAAAATAAAGAAAGAATTTTTAGAAACTTACTATTTTTAATTGAAACATAGTTCTCACTATTCATTCCTTTTCAACTAAAGGGCTCTGCCCACAAGAAGGGAACACTTGTGTGACCTCAGCTGACCAACCTGACATACATATATTCATTGAGGCCTCAATTCAGAAAAATATACAAGCATATGCTTAGCATTAAAGACACGAGTAGATCCCTGTTGAAGTCAAGGGCATTAATTGTTTAAAGTTGGGTAGGTGCTTATGCACCTTGCTGAATCAGGACCCACTTTCTGACAGTGACTAAGCAGTTCTCTGGGTAATGAATTAAGTCAGGCTCCCTATGGCTTTATATCTCAAGTGTCTAATAAGCTGAGAACTCTTTTTGTTTGCGTTTTTATAACTTCTTTCCCTCCCATCTCTCTAGTATGGTTTCTATGGTGCCTCAAAAAGGATGAGTGTTGCTTTTTCCTCAGTGTAGGAACTACCACTGTCTCTCTCCACTACCTGGCCACATACACTGAGCATATAGAGATTATAGAGATTCCATATATTTGCAGGACCTTCTTTCCCATCTCTTGAACTAAGCTGAAAATAGTTATAGAAAGCATTGTCATACAAGTCCTGTTCCTTTGAACAGCTAGATAAAAAAACAAGGACTTTTGTGCAGTGCAGTAGCTGCTGAAATTCCAGTACAATTATCTTGGATGAAGTGAGGGCAGACACTCTGCCAAAGTGAAAGTGAGTACCTTACAGAGGGACTTATAGAGTACTTCCACATAAAGCAGACTGGTGACAGGGGAAAGCCTTACAGCCACACATATAATGTCTGGTGTGACTAGTACTGGAAATTAATACTATGTCACTGAAGCTATTACTCAGGCATTGGAGTATATGTATAATTTTATTTCAAATTTTCGGTTTGAAGCACTTCTGAAGCACCTCAAATTGGTTTGACATTTAAATTCTCACAAGGGCTTCAAATCTCATAAAATTTTCTAATGCACTGACATTTTTGACCTCCTCCAAACAATTCTTAACATTGATATAACAAGTAGTTCCATGCTAATATACTATACTTTCACGGATCTTTTTGATGCTGCAGGTTACTACTCACCAAAAAAACCCAACCAAACAAAAAAAACCCCTTTGATTTTATTATTTCTGTGACTCCGGGAAACGTGTAAAGCTCAGGTTACAGTCACAGTGTTTACATGCCTAAGAGAAATGGTTTTATTGACCCAATGAGAGAACTAACTCTTGATTCCAGATGAACAGATATTCTTCTAATTACCAGAATAAACAATCTTCCATTTAATAACTGTTATAGGACAGTAGTAATACTATATGCAATAATATTGCACTATAGATAACACAATAACAAAATTAGAAAACTGAAATATATATGGGGCTACAGGGCTGTTCGGTTCATAACACATCAAGTACCAGGCTCTGAGAATATACACAAGTAGGCATTATGAGAAACTTATTCTTAGAAGATGCATCTTAAACTCATCATGTAAAATCAACTTGCTAGCCATATGTGGTTGGGCTCCTCAAGCCACAGCCTCCAAATGAAGGCTGGAAGTGACCAGGTCAGAGATGGTATGCACATCATAAGCAGCTGCTGTTGTATCTCAGGATCATACCACCTCTGTTGGTCAGTTGTCCCAGAACAGATTCTTACATTCTGTAATGCCCTTCTTCTCTCAAGAAACATATCCCTGCCTTCAGCTGTGGCAGAAAATGGATGTCATGGGTCTTACATCCATTACCTCACAACTCTTTGAACGTGCAAAGGGGAGAGAAGAGCTCTGGTTTGTATCCTGTGGTACTGTTTGAAATACCCCTGTCAAGAGGAAACCAGCTCACACATGGAAAGTGATTGAATCAGTACTAGTTAAATTCTTTAAAACTAAATTTAGTTTTATTTTATGGAATTCTATCTAAAAGGGATGGGTTGGACAAAAGCATTTTTGTAGATTGTTAACACTGCATACTCAGCATCTTTTATTTAGTACTCAGGATCACTACTGCAGAATAACTAATTCTTGAAATTTTATCAAAATGTCTTGATATTACAAGGTGGGCTTTTTGCACTGTACCTGCTTCCTGAAGTTCTTGAGTTTTCTTTTTTATATAAAAAAGTTTTCATTTTTCACTTTTCTGTAGTGGTAGGTTTCAAAACAGGAAGAAGCAGGTTGAATAGTTAGGTTGATACCTAACTAATAATAGGTTGATACCTAACTTTCTCCAGTGTAAAACGAAAAGCAAAAAAAAAATTATATTAAATCTAATATTTTATTTCAATTCCCCAATATTCAGAATCTGAGTTTATGATCTTCAGATGTCTGAGGCTAGTAATATTGAACTGCTTCATATTAATATGCTGACCTTCTATAGTGACTATCCTTTTCTGAAGCCATTCACCAAGCACTCATTCAGCTATATATTGAGGAAGCAGAACAGAGTAAATTACCCAGGCATTGTCCTAGTGATTTCCAAATAGTCTGAGAGCCATTCTGTTTTAACGGAAAGCCTGGTACAATATAAGATAAGTTGCAAGCAACCTGATGAGCAGACTCGTTTCTTTTATTCCTATTTGTCAGCACCATATGTCAACTTGGACATAAGTTAAAGACATCCAATATCCAGACCGCATGGATAAAAATGTAGTTATCTCTGTTACAATATTCACATCAGAAGGCAAGCTAAACAGATACACACAAAACCCAGCAAGCTGATATATACAGGGCCAGCAGTCTGAAAAATCCACCTGTCCTACAAGTGATTTCCTTCTCTGCAGGACAACTGTCAGTCAGTAACACAGGTTTGCGAACCCTTTCCAGAAGAAGGAATGTAAGACTTCAGGGTGCAATTCTGGCAAGATTAATCGTGGAGAATCCAGCAAGAGTGTATATAAAGAGACATACTTTCCTCTACTATAAAAGGTAAAATTGAAACAAAACAAATTCTTCCTCTTTTCTGAAAAGATTACTAAAATAAATATTTACTCAAACTACTGTTCTAGCAGTGGCGATGTTTCAGAATTTGACTAAAGAACAATCACAATTACACATTCTATTTCATTAGAGGATCTCAAAGCACTTCATAAACATTAATTAACAACATTCAAGTATTAATTGGGATGATTAGAACATTTTGTAAAAGCCGTGGGGGAGGAGAGAAATCAAGCTGAAGCACAAAGGACTCATGCAGCAAGCTAATATATTAGAGCCAGTAGAATAATACATGTTTCCTGGCTTCAAGTAAAGTATTCAAAATTCTAGAACATGGCGCAAAATGACAGCCAAATCATAGAAGATATTTCAGCACAGGAAAGAAAAGTAAATTTCTTAATTAAAATATAAAAGTTCATCTTGATTAGATTCAAGATGTTCCTTGATAAGTAAAAGGGGGTTGTCTGTCTATATTCAACGCTGTGCTCTTACTGCCTAGAAGGCAACAGTAAGTGCTAATGACATTTACCCCTCCTAATAAGAGTCACTCGCACTTCACTGTTGTTCCTTGTTATTGCTCAGGACAGTCACTAGCACCTCACTGAAAGATCAGTGCTGCAAGGGAAAAAAAGTCCCCTTGAGATTCCTTGGACTTCAAGAAAAGCAGTAAATCAACTGATGCTGGACAGATGACAAGTTCGATTCTCTGTGGTCCTTCCTGATTCCTAACTGTCTGTGGGCCTAAATTTCCTAAGTGCCTGAAGCCAGTGCTGACACACAGACAATCAAAACCACTCCTAAACTCAGAGCAAGAGGTGTCTAAACTGGGAAAAGTCTTAAATCCATTAAAGTGTCATGGTCTGGCCTCCGTACTCTCTAATTGAGTTAATCTCCATTGACGTGTAGCTGAGCGGTTAATATCACAACCTTATCACCTCCAAGACCATGATTTGAATTCAGCCTGAGGTCCTCTGTGAACAGCATAGACTATAAAAAGCAGAAGTTCTAATCTCTGAGCTGTATTTGTGAGAAGAATTATGTTAATTCCTTGGATTCTTGGCACAACTCACCCCCTCCACATGCACACACACACTTCCCTTTGATCAATAGCTTTATGCCCTTTTGTTTTCTTTATTTTATAACAGGTCACAGCATTTATTACAAGAAAATTGAGATGCACAGTAACCCCAAGATCCTGTCCTCAACTCAGTGGTCATATTTCTTTGACATAGTGCAGGATATGTTCCGGTAGAGACTTCAACATGGCATTGTCAGCAAGAAAAGTGGTTTTCCAGGCTAGGAGGCAAGTTCATCTCTCCCTTCCCCTTTCAGTCGCAAAAATAGAGACTTTTGTCACAGACACACACACTCACAATCTATTAGAAATATAAATAAAATGTAGAGATTATTTAAGTATGTATATATATATATACACACAGACACATATTTCATGGAAAATCCTATGCAATCACAAATGGTTAATAGATATTTAAACACATTCTGAAGCAAGAGAGCTGGAAATAGTTTCCTCCTTGGCTCACCTGCCAAGACCCAAGTTCAGGGCTCTGTTTCTTCTGCAGTGCTTGATGGCATCACTCACACCTAAAACAGCCTAGAGAGTGAACTACTCCTCCCACCTCCTTCATCCCTCACTCTGCTTTAGGTGTTTGTGATTTCATCAACTATCACAAGAGAAACACAGGACCATGAACTGAAGCCTTGGCAGGTGAAGAGATTTTCAGCTCCATTTTAAAAAATGCACACAATGCCTGACAGACTTTCAGTAACAGTGATTTCCATGCTCTGCATCCCAGTAGCTGTGCCCAGCTGTGTAAAACTACATCAGCCACTGAGATCATGGCTTCTCACCCCCAGTACTGTGAACAGTACACATTCCAGGTAGGAGATACACAGCTACACAAAAGTCTCTCTCTCTCTTTTTTGTTTTTTCTTTTAGTCTTTGAAGCCAAAAATACTTGCCATTAAAAAGGCCATCTTTGCATTTCTGAGCCATGTGAAACACTGTGGTTATAAAGGCTGACTATTTCATAGTAGTCATTAAGAACTAGCATCATGTATACTGCTCTTGATCACCAGGGGTTATACAGCCCTCTGCTTCATTACCCTTGCAAGATGCAAGACACAGAGCAGCAATAGCATAGCTCTCCAGCTGCACATATTCTGGAAATCCAAATGATCTTTGCATGTTACTGAGACATCTGTTGTCATGTAACTTGTCCTGGTGGCATTCAGAAGTGCCATCAAACTCTTTGGATTTTACTTTTATTCTTTCCTGGTTCAAGTGCTAACGGACGTGATAAATAGAGTCATGTAGCACCAGTGTGGTTGGCAGTGTTACTATTAGAACTATGGCATCAAAAGCAGCAGGGAGATGTTAGGCTAGTGCAGATACAGAGAAAATCTGAAAGCACTTCACACTGTAGAACAAGTGGCACTGCTTTGCTCAAACATACAACAATGCTTCCCTCTGGCTCAGCAATTGCGCTCTGTTTCCTATCTCTCTTTTCAGACCTTAAAGGTTTATCTGAGCTTTTTCCACCCTCTGTTTAGAGATAGGATACTCACTCCTAGCTTGGTACAGCTAAGATGAATACAAAAGAGCAAGGGGCATAGCAGAGAATCTCTGTTCCACAGAAGTGCAGGGGAGTCATGCTTAACTGACTCATATGGGAGAAGAAAAACTCTTCCAGATTATCACAGCCGCAAATATTAGCATGCAGTGATGCTACGGGAGGAATGGAAAACTCAGGAGATGGACACATCATCTAACAGATCCTTTTCATCTCTTCAAGCTAAAAAGGCAAAATCAGAGGAGGGGCAGTGAAACTGAGGTGAGGCTGAAGAAGGGAAGATAAGCAAGAAAAAAAAAAAGGAGGGGGGAGGGAATGGGAGGCCATGACAACAGAATAAGTAATTTAGAGTGGAAAGAGAAGGAGGAGGGAACAGATAGGCACAGAGAACAAGAAATAGGCAGAGCACATACTAAAGAGACAGATTTAGGTCCCGTCTGTACCAGGAGAGTAGAAGTCAGGATAAATGCTACCCAGCTTTGAGCCTTGGTTGCTCTGAGGGCCACTGTTGAAAAATAATGTTGGAACAAAAGAAAAAAATGTTTTAACAATAATTACAAGGGGGAAAAAAGGCACAAGATAGCAAGATAGAACTGTATCTAGCAAAGCTAAAAAAAGTAAATAATGCTGTAAAAGGGTAACTCTTCATTGTCAATTATTACATGTGGGTGACAGTTATGGGAAACACAAGCTTGCATGTGAAACAGTTGGTTGCACTTTGGCTTTGTTACAGTCTTTACCAGATAAACTTCTTATGTGAATCAGTTTTACTGTACATACAAAGGGCATAATACTCATAGATACATGGAAAGACTAAGTGACTGCTTCTTAAAATGCAATGGTCACAGCTGAACAAGTGCAAAGTATTAATTAAGAGACTGACAAACAGACCAATGAGGAATGAGAAGCAATATCAAAGAAATGCACAATCTTCACATACAAAAGTCATTTTTATTGTATTTAGGGTGCATAATTGTCATCAAACTTTTGCTGCATTGGAAGTCTAAATTTATCTTTCTCTTAAATTTCTTTACCATGAATAATATCGCATACCACCACTTTAAAGGTGTTATTGTTATGAAAGAAAGAGTAAATCAGCTGATGGCACCTGAGGGAAGAAAACTGGCAGAAACTTCACATGACTTTTGATTACAGATAACAGACTCTATTGAACTGGAAGTGTATCATCACTACAGTGACTTAACACCACTTGTCTACCTTTGAAAAGCTGATATACTCAGAGCTGCTGTTTGTTTGTTTTCTTTCTAGTGTTCCTTACATTTAAGCAACTGAGGCTGTTTGACAAGATGTTTAATTAAACAGCCCATGCACTTGGGCTCTGTAGCAAAAGTTCAAACATCTTAAAAGGAGGCAAATAAGTACAGACAGGAAAGCTAAGACTCTAAAGTCTCTAAAAGAGGTCAGATAGCAACAGAACCCATGCTTTTCTGAAATCCTCCACAGACAAAACAGTGGTGGGCAGTATTTAATTTTAAGAACATTAAACCAATTTCCATCTGTGCATATGGTTAATATTTCACATGCTTAGAAGGGACGAGGTGCTAATGGATTACTCAAAGAAAAGAAATTAAGAACAGTATTATTAAAGGTGTACAAATTTCTTTTTTTGGTCTCTCCCCAAATCTCTTGACCTAACCTGGATGTAACAATGGTGTGCATAAATAATTTAGTTCTGGTAAACTAGGACAGCAATCAAAACCAACCCATTTCACCAAAAGCAACTATGTTTTATAAAAAGTTGATAAATTATTAGTCAAATCTAACACCAATATATGTCAGTATACAATCTGACTATGCATATAAACAATTTTTCTTTAAAAATCTCAGAACTGAATTCTTTAACCTGCATGATGTATTTCACAATTTGAATGTTTGTTTTAGTTAATGGGATGTTGTCTTGTGAAAAAATGGTTAAGTTTCACTCCCCCTAATGTATACCTCTGAGAGTTTACTCTTAGATGACTTTTGTGACTGAAACAGTTGTTCTTGCTCAATAGTTGTTTTAGCCCTACAGAACCAACAGAGCAATGTGACAATAAACCACAGTCCATCCTGCTCAAAATCTGAAGAGTTAACTAAATTCATAAAGTAGGGATTGTGCTGATGATCTGTGGGCAAAGAAACACACAAGCCCAAGTCAGCAGTGGCAGAGGGTGTAATTAATTTCAGAGGGGTTTTTCTTACTTTTAAAATAAGCGGTCTTGACAATGAAACTAGAGAGGCAGGAAAAGCATCATACTCTCATTTCCAGTCTTCCCAAAGCAGAAAATTTTATCTAATAATTTTGAATTTCATCAGTTTTCAGCACTGACATTGCCATGGAAAAGACCTTCATTTAGGATAGTGATTCTATACACATTGTTCAATGCATGAACTTTTGTGAGTCAACTTGGGGGCCAATGAAATACCCATATTTTTCCATCTGGCTTTAGTTTTATTCTGTATTCTGAGATTTTTTTTTTTTTAATTATTATTTTCTCATAGCTGTGAGTGGCATCAGAGAGTCTGGTAGACAAGATGTTGCCTATGATCTACTAACTATAATCTACTTTTTTCAAGGAAATGATGGTAAGAATGGTAATCTTAGGTCTATCCCCTTTTCCTGATTCTGCCAATGTTCTATTCTGTGCCTCTGCTTCCCTCTGTAAAGAAAATATTTATTTTCCTCTTTTACACTAAGGAAATACAACTATTTGATCACAAAATAGTTAAACAAGAGTTGAGCTGTTACTCAAAACACTGAATCATTATTTGCAAAGAGTCAGTTTATGGCCTCTGAGTTGTGGTCATATGTCCTATCATCTGCAGCTGGACCAGCATAAAAGCTGAATGCCCCAGCGGTTCACTGCTTGTGACATAATTGCTCTTTAGCCCTTTCCTCTCAGAATAATCAGAGTTAACTTGCACATGTTTAACAGGAGGATTTTTCTAACCTGGCTTGTTTAGAGAGAACCTGGCTAGGGAGCAGTTACACATGCAGTTACACTAGCAAATGGGTGGGGTAAAGTATTCTCCAGTGGTGGAGCAGAGGAGAACAGCTGGCAAAGTTACCTCTTCACTCAGCTCAGCTGGAACCAAACCAAGGCTGGAGACTTACAGTTGAGATGTTCTTTACAGTAAAAGTAACTTCACCCAAATCAACAGAGCCACTAATCACATCTCTCTGAGTAACAGGTGCAGAATCTGACCCAGCACAGCTACTGTTGACAGAATAATTTCTTGTCCTATAAAGACGGTTGTGTTGGCTGTTTCCAAAGAGAAAACCTACAGTCTCACTAATACCTCCATGTCAAATACAAGAACTTACTTACTTGAGATAGGTATGAGATAAACAGGCCTAGAAACTGAAGCACTCTTGATGCCCATGGAGTGGACACAGTCCATAAAATTTCCCTATGCGGTAAGGTTATTTTGAGGATGACTTCTAAAGATGAGAGAACAACTCCTCCTCTAAAACATTAATCCTGTGAGCAACCTGATGAGACTGCTGACCAAACTGTCGCTCACTGACATTTTAGAGATAGGTATCTATTCACCAGAAGCTAGCTTTATTGCACAGAGGCCAGAGAAAGCTTGCCAGGTCTTAATGCCTTTCAGCCATTACTGGCAATGTTGTGACTGTGCCCAAATGTGAAAGGTGGTGTATCACATTACCTCCGCTGGATTCACAGTTCCTTTGCTTCCTGTGTTCCATTAATGTATTCCCTGAATGAAGCAATAAATACTGCATTTTTCTCTGCCCACTGCTTTTTAATTTGCCATTTAGAAACATTATTAGTCAAAATGAGGGTATTAAAAATAATCCCACCCACCTTGCAGCACTAATACACAACTAGAGAGAGGCACTGGTTTTCTCTTGTTTCTTGAGTGGAGCAAAGAGTGAGGTGTTTCTCAAAAGTTACTGAGAAAAAAGGGGTTTTTTGGGGGAAAAAGTGTTTAATTATGGAACAGAATTGAACAGAAAAGAAAATATCTGGCAATAGTAAAATAATTTATTTTGAGTGGATATGTATACCTTATCATATCTTTTTCTTTTTCTTTTCGTCAAAACCCCTTCCATTTAGGGAAAATGATAAAGCAGTTTAATGCTTCCCTTATGCTTCAGGGTAAGTTCAGCACAGGTTGATGTCTCAGACCTTCCCAAGGCTTGAAACTCCAATTTTGTACCAGCTCTACAAATCTTCTGCACTGCAGTTAATTGGTGATCACTGGAATTGAACCAGGCTTAAGTATTCTGGAATCTGCCACAACCATTCCCTTTCCCTATTCCAGTACTTAGTCCTTGCAAAAGAGATTTAGAGTAGAGAGTCTGTTTGTTTCAGATAATTTCTATGTTTCTGAGCAAGTGTTCCCAAAGCTACTAACCTTCCCTCTTCCCCCTCCCTCTGACTCCAAACAGTGGTAATTTCATCAAGGTACAAGTTTTTAGAGTCTAACAAGCTATTTTGCTGGTTTACACTTCTCTAACTACAGCATTATAGCAAATGTAAACCCTTTCCTAGGGATATATATTTGTGTATTTGATGTACAATGAGTATGTATGACTGTATAGTAAATTTACCAGCATTGACTGGACTAGGTTAAAACTTAGATATGTTTGCACAGACAAGTTAAAAACAACTACAGGCTGAGAGTCAGATGTTCCTGAATTCACTGCATGACAGCCTACCAACAATCCTATAGCTCTGTGATATTCTGGAGGATTTCTTTTGGTACTTGATACTTTTGGTTCTTCTATAGGAGGCTCATGCCATTTCATCAGAAGCTTTTTGTGTGGAAAAGCTGAATTTGAAAGCCTCAAACAGTTCTGTGAAGATTTCCAATTCTACCACGATGAGCTTCATGGAACAGCACCTTTTGCTCAAAGGAGACATTACCTGTAGTTCTCATCTGTACGCACTTTTACTGTGCTAGTGTTACTCCACATTTCCTTTCAAGTTTCCCTGCATGCCCCTTTTCTCCTTTATATCAGGTAACTGCAATAAACTTACTTTTTTATTATCATAGTTTTGATTAATTTTCCTAAGATTTATCTTCATATACATTTTACTAAGCAGTTGCCCATTCTACCATATACTGAGCTTCCTAGCTTTAATAGAAACAAAATGCATTTTTTGCCCAGAGAGGTTGTGGAGTGTCCATTCTTGGAGCTATTCAGAAGCCATCTCAACATGGTCTTGGGCAACCAGCTTTAGATGGCGCGCAGTTGTGGGGCAAGATGACCTCCCTTCCAACCCTGACCAGTCTGTGATTTTTGAAATTAAAGAACTAAACTAACAGGCAGACTTGACTACACGTACTGTAGGTCTTCATTCACCCACTAATACAATCCACAACTGAATGCTAATCAAGTCAATATGAGGCAAGACTGTAACAGTTGCCCCTAACTTTGATAACTGTTCTCCTTTAACTGACATAATATTTAATATAGAGTTGTTGAATGTAGTAATGGTAAAATTCATGCCTTGAGGGCTAAAGTGTGACTGAGTTTTAGCCAGATAAAGTGAACTCTGACCTAATGGTGTATTACAGGCCCTTACACCAGTCAGATGCATAGGTCACAATCTCACTCTATATAAACCTCTATGTAATTATACTACAAGCCATTCTTGCATATATTAAGATCATTTCAGATAATTAAAACAAAATCAATACAAGCCTTATTCTGACCTTTAAGGCAAGAAAACTACTGATTTCAGTCAGTTTTCTTGTCTGTAAGACATTACATTCTACACTTGTAATATATTATGCCTATTAATCTCATTTAGTAAACAGCAATTTTCTAATGTTATATCTTAGAAAGGATGCATTTTTTTACATGTATTCCTTTGCAAATCATATTTCTTCAGCTCTCTTGATCAGTAGCATTCAGAATCCAGGAATCTAAAATATGATGCAATATGCACATAATACCATTATAGTACATATCTCTGTAGGTATCTATGATATGTCTATCTAAATTATATATCATACTCAATATCTATAGATACATATCCATACATACATATCACACAAAAATCTATAGATATCTACTCTATAAATATCATGGATATATACTTACACATAAGTTTTAGACTTGTAATGCAAAAAATGGATTCTATTGTATTTGACATGTGTAACATTCAGCTTTTACAAAATAGGTGCCTGAGAGAATCCTAAAACAATTTAAGAGTTCAATTCTATATATATCCTAATAGGAATAACAGGATCTCAATATTAAAGTAATAACCTTTTTATTACTCTTTCTCTAGGACTGTTCCACAATTCAGAACAATTTTCTGCAAAAATCTGTGTATAAAGCATTTAAGAAAATATTTAAGAACATAGAATATGAAGGTTTCCATAGAATTATGTAAGGCTAATTTACTTCTCTCACACAAAGGACAGAAAATTCAAAACAAATTTAAAAATACAGTCAGAATTCTTCAGAACAGGAAAAAAAGAGTCCCATATTTTCTGTATAGTGCCAAGCATGCTATCATTGATAGCATGAAAGTAAAGAAAGCACTAAGAAAGTAAAGAAATAAATCATAAACTAGAATTTTCAGTTTTTCAGGGATGTCCACTTCAATAACTGGATGACTTCTAGATGATGAAGAACTCCCACAAAGTCAGTAGCAATTAAGAGAATTCTGAAGCATGTAGCATTAGATTCTCAATCAGAAATAGTCTTGTAAAATAATTCACTTTGAAATCCAAAAGATAATTAAATTCTTCAGATAAGCAACCATACATACTCATAAAGTAAGTCTGTCCATTTTTTTGTTCACTTATTTTATGTTTTGTTTACTTATCTCATCATAACCAATCTGCATGTAACACTTTATTTAAAGCTACCTTTTAAAAATGGCCTCATAAACAGGATTTTCCAGTTTATACATTACACTGTAAGGATACTTCCCAACACAAGGATGATCCTCCATTTCATCTACCCCTTATTAGATATCTTGCTAAAGAAGGAAAGAGAAGATGTAGGAGCTGCTGACTTGGATCTTAGTTTCTTAAATCAAACAGTAGCCCTTGAAAATTTGCCAGGCGGCTCTGATGACCAAATCAGGCTTGCAGCTAGCTAACCTCAGTATTTGCAGTATTTAAGGTATTTCCTACAATAAGCATAAGCAAGTACAAATAAATACTATGATACGAAGGACTCTGCATTTTTTTAGCTTAGGAAAAATTGAATATTTTATTTTATCAACACCATAGTTAGTCTTCAACATGTCACACTAAATTTACTTCACATCCTTCTACCTCTTTGGGTGCACGGTTACTATGTCTGCACAAAAAAAAAAAAATAAAAAAAAAAAAAAATCAGTTAACTGTGCTTGGAAACATGCTTTGCTTTATTTCCTACCTGAAGGATGTATCCTCGAACATAGTCTCGAAGAGTCCAGCCTAAGCCATGTAGAATATGCAACACCTCCTCTTGCTTCAGTACACTGAAGAGTCGGTCAAGTAGTATCTTCAGTCTCACAGGCACAGCCTGAGTACCGTAGAGCATCAGGCTGCTGATGTCAAACACAACGTTGGACTGCACAATCTCCACTTGGGTTGGGTGGTAGAGGTGCTGAGTACTAAGCTTGTCCAAGGCTGAAAGAAAAGGGGTTAAGTGTAAGAGAAGAGCTAAAAGAAGACAGGAAAGTAATCCCAGAGAATTATCTAAACACATCAAATTTGGCAGATTATCATGGTTTGAGCTAGGAGGACAATTAAATACCATGAAGCTGCTCACTCCCTCCTTTCCTCCCAGCACTGGGAAGGAGGAAATAGAAAAGGCCCAGGAAACTGAGATAAAGACAGGGAGGGATGATCATTAAGGCATTAAGGCACAGGCAAAAACCAGACTTGTTACGGGAAGGAAAAAAAAACCCATAAATTTAATACAGACAGTAGCAACAACACAATTTAACAGACAGAATGTGAGAAGCATTACCATATCTTGAAAATACCTTCCCCCATCCCTCCCTTCTTCCTGGGCTCAGCTTTGCTCCCGGTATCTCTACCTCCTCCTCCCCAGAGCTGCAGGGGGCAGGGAATGGGGGGTGCAGTCAGTCCTGCCTCTTCTTCCACTTCAGGGAGGTGGGGGGAACTTCTCGCATTCCTGCCCTGTTCCAGCACAGTCCCCCTCTCACAGGAGACAGTTCTTCACAAACCAGCTCCAATATGAGTCACTCCCATGGGCATGTGGGTCACCCCTGTGTGTTGCAATTCTCCCAGCCCTGAATTACAACAGTGGGGGCTTCTTCCCATGGGATCCCTGTCCTCTTTGGGTGCAGCCACCTGGGTCAGCGTGGGGCCCCCCACGGGCTGCAAACCAGCATCTGCTCCACTGGTGACCCCCATGCAATTAGCAGGGATATCTTCAACTAGATCAGGTTGCTCAAAGCCCCATCCAACCTGACCTTGAATGTTTCCAGAGCTGGAGCATCTACCACTTCTCAGTGTTTCACCACCCTCATTGTAAAAAATTTCTTCCTTCTATGTAGTCTGAATCTACCTTCTTTCAGTTTAAAAGCATTGCCCCTTGTGTTATCACTACAGGCCCTGCTAAAATGTCTGTCCCCATCTTTCTTATAATCCTCCTCTCAAGTATTGAAAGACAGCAATAACATGTCCCCAGAGCCTTCTCTTCTTCAGGCTGAACCACCCCAACTCTCAGCTTTTCTTCATAGGGAGACGTGTTCCATCCCTCTGATAATTTTTGTGGCCCTCCTTTGGACCCACTCCAACAGGTGCATGTTAAAAATTAGTACCCCGATTTACCATAAATTCTGTCATGAATTCACTGCTACTTGAGCTGGCTAGTTTGTTTTACCCTTCTGCGTGAATTTCATATTATTCACTGTGATGTGAATAATTTAGAGATGAGAGGAGGGGGGGTTTGCAGGATGAAGGTAATTCTTATCGCCTTTTGAAGTTAAATATGATGGAATTGCATATGACATCACACATTTACTGAGTATCAATGTTTAAGTTTAATTTTCTTTCCATTTTATGGACTATGTTGCAGCATCTAAGCTTCTCACTGCTTTTTTTAAACAAAACTTTCTGAGCATGTAAAATAATTTTATAGGGACTTCTTCTCCTGTACTTTGGTTTCTTCTTGGTTTATGGTCACTGGAGAGTTCATGTACTCGTGATAAATTGCTTTCTTACATCCAGAGCGCAAAGGCCCTTATCATTTACTCACTGGCTTCATTCAACACATTTACTCCAAGGAATACTTTGTCAAAGAGTTCTGGTTTCCTCATACTTCATTTCTTGCAACTGATTTGTCTGATCTTTCCTATTCTAGTGGTTAAGTCAACTTTGAATAAATAGCTTTAAATATTAATTTAACATTCAAAAAAGATAAGGATTTGGCAAGCCTAGGGACTGCAGTCCTGTGTCTCTCTGCAGGACATTTATACTGCAAAATGTGAAAAGTGGGATTTTTCTTCCAAAAGCTCTTCTTCCAAAGTACTTCAGCTATATAGGCTTCATGATATGGGACTGATTTATTTACAAAGTCTAATGCATGGGATTTGATTGAAGCTTAAACAGGTCAAATACTTTCCTACATTTTTTTTCCCCTTTTATGTATGATATTTTTGTAACATGGTTATTTTGCTAATACTGTAACAGATGTGTCATCAAAGTAATCAGCTAGAAAAGCCTAGAAAATTGATTTTGTTACTGTGCAGGCTGTGCTGTATGTGTGCTGTTATGTATATGTGTGTACCTGGGGGACAGAGAAACCATTTGTAAAGTGTAAAATAAAGTAAAATGTTAGTAATTAAAAAAAAAAACCTATTACTCTCAATAAGAATGTTGTAACTAATACTACTATTAATAGATGTAACACATTATACCAAACTATGAAAATAATCTGGATCTGGATCACCTTGAACTTTCTACCTTCAGTCTACATAATGAGTATAGGGTCCAAAGAGGTTAACTGGCTTCTCCAAGTTTACACAAATTCAGACCCGAGTCAAGACCTGAGTGAATATTTTATGAATATTCAATACTTTTTAATCACTACACCATACTGTATTTCTAATATATCTTTTTATTTATTTTTGCTTCTCTTTAGTTAACAGTAAACCCTATGCCTGCAGTGAGGGAAAGCAAGTTCTTCCAGCTAAAGAGACTTGGCTTGTTGGAAGTTTTTAAGGTCATGATTCTACTTTGGCCCAAGTGAGAATAACTGTAAAATGTCTTTATCTAAAGACTATTGGGTGGATTATAAAACTAATAGCTAGAATGAGATTACAAGACTCTGCGGACATTTATCCACTTCATATCATGTGACCACTCTGACGATAACAACTTTGGAAAGGCCAAGATGGAATATAAGTGAAAAAAGAAATAAAAAACGTCCATTTAAATTATAAAGCACACTATCTGACCAGCAGACAGAAATTTTCACATGATATCCTGTACCTTTCCATCTATCTGCAACATTTGTTTTCAAGCAATATTATCTATAGACATCTGCTTCTCAAAACACACATACACACAAATAAGAGTTAGTCCAGTGTTGGATTAACATCCCAAGTGGCAGAGAAATTATCTCCAATTTTGATTTGTGACCATATTCTGCACATTGTGTAATAAACAAATAAGTAGTGAATTTCATCCTTTTGAAGTACAAGTCAGGATATGCACTGAAATGTGTAATTTGCAACACAACAAAGCATATATTTTTGCATGGGTGTGTAAGAACATTTCAAATGACAGACCTCATGTTTCAGACCAAAAAAAAAAAAAAAAAAGGAAAAAGTTGTACGTGAAGAGAAAGGAAATTCACTTGCACCTATATGAAAAATAATAGTATGGTAAGCATCTGAAATTCTTTTGGATCATCAACTGTTGAAACCCCTTGCACTTGGCAGGAGAATGAAACCTTTTACTATAATCTGTAGTTTAGAAAAATTATCTTGTTTCTTTAAAAGACATTGCTAAGGAAGTAGTTGACAATGTATGATTTCATAAGTGCTTGGGAGACTTCAAGATGAAACATGCTATATAAAAGAATGAGCTTTATCGTACCTGAAAAATGACATAAACACATGTGTCCTTATTAAGAAGATATCAGTGACTAAACATCATAAACCACAAATTAGAAGTCCCTTCCTAGTGCAATATGAGGTATTACATACTTCCTACATTTTCAGTGGGCTCAGAAGTTCACCCAGAAGAGTCTTAATATGTTTGTGACTTTTTGTTTGTAACCTGTACAATCTTTTCTGGAAACATGACTAAAATGGGTTTAGCTAGGTGTTTAACTTAGATGGGTACCTTTTACAGGCCAATTCAATTCTTAGCTCAGTGTGAGTGGAAAGGTATTCCCTGATAGAGGAAGAAGAGATCTAATGAATCTTAAAATCACATGCTTGCTGAGTAATCACATTTTTTGTGGAACAGTCAAAAAAGACCCTTGTGTTTTACTATAACAACATACAGCTGGGTAGTATTTCCTGGTGAATTCTAAATTTCAAGTACTTGTTTCAGAAATTTTAACTATTAAAAAAGGAGGGCAGAAAAGGATGATGAAGAAGTAGAAGACGTTTGAAAAGATTGCCTTCAACACCCAAAAATGACTACTTGGATAACTAATATAGGAATTAGGAATCATTCAGTACCCAAACTCTGAAACATATGTAACTTTGAAGTATTAAGTATGCATAATAATAATAATTTAGATAATTTAGAATATTTCAGTTGGGAGGGACCTACAATGATCATCTGACCCACTTCAGGGTTGACCACAGTTAAAGCCTATTATTAAGGGCATTGTCCAAAAGCTTCTTAAACACTGACAGGCTTGCTGCATCAACCCGCTCTCTAGGAAGCTTGCTGCAGTGTTTGACACCCTCTCAGTAAAGAAATGCTTCCTAATGTCATGCCTGAACCTCCCCATGTTGGTTTATCCACCTTTAACTTCTTGAATAGTAAACAAAATCCCCCAGATTTTAGAGAGATTTTGCTCAGTGTAATCTGAATTGCAAAGAGAACTTTGAAATTGATACAACGTCTTCACATTACAGCCTTCAGTATTCTTATTATGCAAAATTCCAACAAAAATTGGACTTATTTGTAACAGATCAATGAATGAACTTTTATGTTTCATTTGTGTTGTGTTTTTTGTTTTTTTTTTTAAAATGCAGTAAAATAGGGAGGGGAAATCCAGTTTACCATTTATATTTTACTGGAGTTTTGGGACCCTGTGTAATTCTGAGGAGATTAAGTACAAAAGATACATTAAAATGAGGCTCAAATACTTGTTCAGTTTATCAAAAGACAGAAAATATAATTTTATTCATATATACTTCACCTATACTGTGGCCAGTTTATCGGCTCAACTATGCAAATTTACTCATTGATCTTAGACACCTTCCTTCCCAACATGCAGTGTACAAGGTCAACCAAATTAAGTCATACTTCTGAGTGTATTTCATTTCTGTTAAGCAAAAGAAAAGCAGGTATGCAGTCATAAATTTTGTACTTTAGAGGTCTCTTTTTTTTTTTTTTGAATAGCTACAATAAAAACATGACATTTGCCTTTACCAAATATAAAAGAATTTAAAATATCCTAGTTTTAATGTAGTTGGAGTTGTAAGTACACATTCCTTTTGTTACTTTCCTGATCATAGAAAAATATTTAGGTATCCTAGAAAGGGATGAGAAGGTCTAGTGAAACCCTTTCTCTCAGCTGATTTGCCATGCTCTGCATCTCAGACCACAGAGAAAAGCCAGTAGGCTGCAATGTACAGGTCATTATGGATCTCACTCCATTTCAGTTTTAAATTTGGGCTCTGCAACAGTCACACTCTAGATTTTCTTCCATGCTCTCTAGCCAGTTCTCTAATTTACCACAGAGAGATACAGTTGGAGTGCATACACACATACACAAGACAATACAGAATTTTATAAACAATATAATCTTTCCAGGTTACCAGATTTGTTCAAGGGTCAACAGGAAAATGAAAAAGAAATTTTATGTAGTCTGTGTTCAGACAATAACAGGGAGCTTTCCAGACATTTTTTAAATCTAAGTAACTGGGCCACTGCAGCAAGAGAGAGAAGCTGAAATTGGCAGACAGACTAAATATACAATACCAACACAAAAAGATTCCATGATACTGTTGCAAAAGTAGTATGTTGAATACAGTAAAACAGATACAGTATTATTAATGGCAATGTGGAGCACTGTAGTTTGCTCTTGATTTTAGCGGTGAACACGAACAGCTTCACATTTTCAGTGTTCAAGATTTTCTTCTTTTCCATCAACCATAGAAAAAGAAATAACAACTCTTTCAAGAACATGTTAGCTTAGGAATGACTAAAATGCTGTAGGGAAAGGCAAACTATTGCAGTTATAAGAGGTGGTCTAAGCTAGCATCCCTCAGGATTCTGATTTAATACCACCTGTAACATTGTGGTGCATTTTGTACGTGGAAAAAATTGGTCCTCAAAAATATCATGCTTAGAAGGTGACTAAGGACAAGAAAGCTTTCCAGTGTCAACTGAATGGCTCAAATATTTTCATGATGTAGGAAATTATCCCATTCACACCTGGCACTAGTGCAGAGAGCATGGGACATTAACATTTATATGGGTGGGTGAACATCCTGAAACAGTCTGGGTGTAAATTCCAGCTACAACATGGCATCCTTTGGCGATCTCCATTTCACTTCTGTCTTCATCCCTTTCACAGTTTAATCGAGACAGAAATGTTAACTAAGACACTGGATTTCATAAGATCATGGAAGGAGAGTAAGTAAAGCATATTCTGATTCATAGGCCAAACCAACTTTTCCTTCTGCCTTTTACTGTATTTAAAAGCTAATAATAGAAACCATTTGCCAAATGCATTTAGTCTCTGACAGAGGGACACATATGTGATCTTCTAATTTACAGCTTGCATGTACAGATGTTCACACTTAGTAAAAGGATTCTTAATAGCATTTTAAAATTAAACATGTGTTGATAATAGGTGTTTCAAACCCAAACAACACAGCAACTAAACTGATGTCTTCATGCCTCACCATGCCTCATGCTCTAAACAACATTTTTATAACAGATCAAAAAAAAACCCCCAGCACTTCAGTTGCATGAACACAAAATAAATGTTATTAAAAAAAGTCTGAATGAAAACTTTCATTAATTTTTCTGTCTATGATCTGATTCCAAGTTGAAACGTTTAGATTGTTACTAGGTTTATGTAGCCGAAAGCAGAACCACAGTTTGTTCACAGACGTTGCTTGCTGTCTGCAATTTTTTTTATCCCTTTGCAAAACTTTGAACCCCATCCAGCTTTGACACACTGCCTCTTCAGTTAATAACTATCAAGTTTCCCCTTGTCTCCTGTCTACTTTTCTTTGAGGCAATTGCGCACTCAGCACCCCGAGATAATAACACACATCTATAAGATAAAAGCAATGGCATTAATGTAATTGTCTGCCTTTCTCTCTTTAGCCTAATCTTTTTTTTCCTTCAGTTTTGACTGCCTCTGTGACACCTGTTTTTGTCTCCTCTGATCCTACAACAGGTTTTCCGCTGACAAGGTTTTTGCCTGACAGAGATTCTGCCAGACAAGAACATAATAAAATATGAAGAACTGCTTGTCAGAGTTTCTGCCAATGCTCACATGAAATACGGGAAAAAAAAATCCCAACTTTTTTTTTAAAGGGGCCCTGTGCTGGTTGCTTTTGGCCTGTCAGGAAGAGCCTCCCTGGCCAATTCCTGCAAGCCAAACAGGTGTTTTCTTTTATGTTTTGTTTTTTTTTTTTCTATACAAAAAACTTTTTCTTAGATAGTGGAAAACATGATTACAGAGAGAAAAAAAAGAACACTCTCCCCCCCCCCCCCCGCTTTCTCATAAAAATGAAGGTTAGACCTAACTTTGCACAGAGGTACTTCAGTATCATGTTTTTACTTCAGAATTGACCCCTTACATAAATAAAGTTGTAGGCTTTTTCTCCCTCCTCCTTATAGATAGCTAATGTGTTCAAAGGAACAAGCTATAAAGGACCTTCATTTCAGGTTCTCAGGAAAACATCTGGGCTACCAGACACTTTCTGCATGGGAATACTGCATGAATGAAGACACCTGACTATGGGGACCATAGTAGAGAAGATGAGACAGAACCTCTTCTGTCTGTGGGATTTGGACCTTACAGTCCTCTCCATCAGTGTGTGTGTTCGTGCCTATGTGAAGGGGGACTTCAGAACTAGAACTGACAATTACCCTGATGTAGATTAATAATGTGAGGTCCCACCACACAGCTGCTTTTGTGTGTTTTGATATCATCTGTCCCCTCTGCTAGAGACAGCAAATCTTGATCAGTCCATGGTGACACAGCCCTGAGTCACCAACTGTCCTTCACTGCACTGACCAGCCTCTCCGATCTCCACCCTGAGGACCACTACTAAAGCTCAGGCCTGGACTTTCATTCCCTATCTCAGGTCCATTGTAGGTGCTGGTCTGTTGTCCTGTCTTCTAGATGATCCTGAGACCCAAATTACAGCCTGGTCTTCAGCCTTGTCTCTGGCCCCACCTTCTTTTGTTACTGACTGGAGCCCCTGGATGGATCCTTGACCTAATTTATTCCCTTTCCATGCCTGAAGTTGTCAGCGGACCAGTTACCAGCACCTGGTTCTATCTACCCTCATCAGACTCAAGGAATTGTGCTCACAGTGCAGGCACAGCCAGTGCTGCAGTTGCCCTTGATGCCTGGTTTAGAACTCTTTGCTGGGCATCTCCAATTTTTTGCTGCTCCTTGACACATGGATTGACAGTGTCACTGTTGAAACCTACAATTTATAACGGAAGCCACTAAATTATCTCTTTCTATTACCTTGACTAGTTATTAACCTTCAGTCTTTTGTATCTCTTGTCTCCAAGGTCAAATGCCTCCTTCCAATCAGAATATTAAAAATATTCTCTCCCTTAATAATGGTGAGATAGGAGTTAATATGTATCTTAACGGTCCTAATGCCATCTGGTTGACATACTGTGACTACAGTGAGACAGAAGCACTTGTCAGAGTCCTGGATTGTGGTCTGGATTTGGAGGATTTCCATCTTAATCTAAATGTACCTCAAATTCCATTAACTGTGATTCACAGATTCACAGAAAGTCTGTGTTGGAAGGGATTTCTGCAGATTGTCTAGGGCAGCCTTCTATTGAAAGCAGGGCCTCAGATTATGTTATCTCTGGCCCTGTGAAGCTGATTCTCTGATATTTACAGTGGGGGAAATCCCACCACTTCTCCAGGCAACCTATGGCATCTTCTGTGCAGCCTTGAAAACTGTAATGAAAATGCATCAGGCC
The DNA here is from genome assembly GCF_965140245.1 of Athene noctua. Taxonomy (NCBI): domain Eukaryota; kingdom Metazoa; phylum Chordata; class Aves; order Strigiformes; family Strigidae; genus Athene; species Athene noctua. The sequence continues at coordinate 64,700,934 of NC_134077.1, read as the reverse complement.
CTGCCCACCTGTTAACATCATTCTGTTTGGATGGAGTACTGTGTGGTAGAGGCATTTCACAAAGGCAAGCCAAGAGCATGGTGGTATTTCAGTCTAGGGGGTAACTGATTCAGGTCTATGAAATGCCATCCCACATGTGCTAAACCACCTCAGTTTTCCCAGGAAAAGCTGCTGTCCTAATATTCAGACCCTGAAAAGAATGGTTCATACAGCTAGTTCTACCATTCATAAGCATCAGTGTTTCCCACCCCAACCCATGTACTGTGACCATTTCACAAAGCTCCTGTTAAATATACTTTAGAAAAAATTACTGTAATCAATTAGAATATAATTAGGGGAGTCTTTGAGACTCATGCTATATATTTGTTGTATTATCTTTTTTATTTCTAAAATCCACATGGAAATGGGATAATAAAGTAACACTATTGTCTGCTGAATTAATCTGGGGCAAGTTTCCTTATAATGTCACAGCTCAAATCAAAATTCTTCCTAGTATGTAAAAAAATTAAAATTTGGGTTTTTTTTCCATTGTATTTCACATTTGCAAAACAGAAAGCTGAGGTAAAGTTACTCATGGTATTATCATTACTTTGTAACATCTGAAAGCAGTATGAATTTTTTAATCTTGCCGTCAAATCCCATTTTAACCTTATGAAGCTATATGGGATGGAGTGGTAAAGTTTGTTTCATTTAGAACTCTTTCAATTCTTGTTCTGCTTAACCTAGTGAACTCTAGTTAATTAAGATGTTCCTATAAACAATTAAGCTTCTTGTAGAATCGCTAAGAAGATATAAAAATTTATGTTGTAATAAAATGATAAAGTGGTTAGCACATCACAGCAATTCATGTGCAGCAGCATAGGTGTTAAAAGAGGCAAGTAAGCAGGTAATGTCACCTAAACATCTTGTAGAACTGTGGATGCATGTTGCAGAAGTCCACTGCTGGTGCCCCATAAATCCATCGGTGATTTGCGCTCTCAGGTACCACAGAATTTATCCTGCTCATCTAATCATCAAGCAGCGAGCACCATTCTTTTGCTCCTATCTGAAACTATGCCATGTAGTGAACTTCCTATCACCACCCTTAAAGGGGCAAGATCAGGGGTTTCACTGACTACCTGTTCAAAAATCAGCCTCTACTGTGTCTGGAAAGAGGAATTCCAAGTGCGAATTAAAAAATCATTTGGTTTATTGCTTTTGCTCCATCTTGCACATAACAAGTCTATTTTTTCCTTACTGCACTCTCTCCTTAAGAAGAGAGGGTAAGACATCATTGTCCAAGATACCTCGTAGTGTTTTATCCTATGGTATTGTGTGTACTAAATGGGATGAAGCCTTCTCTATAAAAGGTAAATTCAGTAATGATGGGCACCAAAAACCAGTATCTTGCACTTTTGAAATACCTTTAGTCTAAACTTCTCTGGGCACTTTACAGCTAGGCAAGGGAGATCATAGCTATAAAAGTGGCCTTATATGTATTTCACAGTTGTCAATGAGTATCTGACGGTATTAATGTCAGTTCTGTTGGAGTACAAAGTGTGATTAGTAAACAAAAAATTTTTCAGACAATAAAACATTCACAGTGAGAAAAGGTTTCACTTTGAGATGTGAATATAGGTCAACCCAGCAGAAAAGGGCACTATGCTTTAGAATGGGTCATAATCTGTTTAGGGTTACTAGGCACTGGAGCAGCTCTTAGCTGACTGCTTAATGTCTGGACAGTGGTAATCTCACTTGATCACATCCAGGAGCCACTGGCATATTAAACCCAGTGCTCTAAGCCAATAAAATTGGGGAGAGGGAGAAAGGCCCAATCTTCCCATTATATGTTAAAATGTCCTGGATGTGGCAGGGAAGAAGAGAAAAAAAATTGTTGTGAATGGACCCCCAGGGAAATCCAAGGAGGAGTGAGTGTGAACATACGTAAGTTAAAGCTACGTAAGTTAGAGACTGTGGTTTACTCCCATGGAAAACCTTACTTAACCCCTGACGATGTCAAATTTGCATGAGGACTAAACTTTTGACCATATGGTAAAGTAGAAGTATCAGCTGAATACAAGGATGGAAAAGGAAGGCTTTCTATTTGATTTTGGGGCAACTAAGCATTATTTCCTTTCTGTCACTTGTGTCTTATAAACCTTTGAAACAGTATTATTTGTCTTGGATGCACTAATACTTGGATATTGTCATTTGCTTTTACCTTAGCTTGACTTGCATTCAAGGGTGATCTCAGAGTAACCCAAAGCAAACACTACATCCTACCAGCGTGGCAGGCTTTAAAATCAGATACTAGGTCAGAGGACCCACAAGATAACAGAATGCATCTTCTGGCTGCATTGGCCACGTTTGGAATCACTGCTGAAGGGAAGCAAAAAGACATGGCATTGGCAGAAGGGGGGCCTTAAAAAAGTGTTTACCAGTAATGAATGTTAATCAGGTAAAGTTCCTGGAAGCAACTGAGTAATGAAAAATATGCCTCAGCCTTCAGGGTCAAAAGGATGTTAACAGATGGATTAAAATTATTTTGTCAGTGAAAGACAAGAAAACCCAGGCTAGATCTAAAATAGTTTTACTTTAAAAGTCATGAAAAACTAGCCTTTGTTATCAATAAATTGTAGATAATTACTTTGCTAAAAGGTCTCTATGTAACTTAAAAAAAAAAAAAAGGAAATCTATGATGTTCTCAAGTAATTTTAAACCACTTTAAATAATTAAACTGAATAGAACAAAACACGTATGTTCAGTACACTAAAATTGTCATTATTTTTTATGTCCCATGGAACAACAGAAAAATAACTGCTTTACAAGTAAACTGTAACAATAGGATTACATTCCTCCTTTCCTTTTTAGTATTTATTTTCTACTATCTCCATTCTGAAGTAAAGAACAACATGGCAATTCTGCCAGCTTTTAGGGACGTTCTTAAGATCTGTGATGTGGTTTGGTTTGGTTTGGTTTTGTTAGAGATGATTGACTTTACAAATCTGAATTTCTTTCATTTAAGTGATTTGGACTGAGGCAAATTTAGGAACCCTGATGATTTTTATTTCAGGGTAGCACTCCTCTTCCTTCCTACCTGATTCCCATGCAGCTCACATTTAAAACCTTGTTCCTGAACCAAGTCATTTCAGCAACTTCAGGCTAAGGGAGAAATGCGATTTCCAAAATTTCACAGCATTCTTCTTTTTCTTTTATTTACTTATTTACATCTGTCCTCCTTTGTTTTGTTCTCACTTCATGTTTCTTAAACTTGATCATTTCATGAACTACCGTATAGAAATTCAGAATTCTCAACCTTTCTGAATGAAGAAGTCACAGTCATGTCATACATCTGACTTTATGACATTCTCCATTTTCTAGTAGAGGTTGTTGTTTACATTGTTAGTCTCATTTACAGCAAGATAGTACATGCATTATATAAATACTGGCAGCAGAAAACTTCCTTCACAAGGTGAAAGTGTAACCCACGCAGCAAGTCTCTGAACACGAGTTTTCACTGGATGGCTGCTTTAGAACTGAAAAAGAGTAACGAATTTGCCATATGTGCCAAAATCTACCAGTTAATGTTTTCATTAAAACCAAAAGGAACTTAATCTCAGAGTTACTAGAGAAAAGACATGGCCAAGTCTTGGACTGGCAATGGGGCTGTATGTGGCCTCATCATACCACAGAGAGGTATTAAAGTCTACTTGAATAGATTTACAGGATACTTCATTTCTTAGAGTAGACTGAACAGCATGAAATTCAACTAGTCCAAGAATGCACAGTATACCAAAAACAACTGAAAAACATGCTGCTGCTGTCTGAGTTTTACCAGTCTGAGTGCAAGACAGAGAACTACTATTTCTAATTTTCTCACTCTCTTTGAAACAAGGTGACAATGATTTCAGACAAACAATAATATTACTATACTGTGAGTTTTTAAAATCACTTTTAAGTCTGAGATACTGAAACTAAAATAAATAGAATGAATGTCGGAAATAATAGCTTTAGTCCACTATGACATACGTCACCCTGGCACATCTTTTTAGACAAAATGGTTACGAGAGAGGGCACACTGTATTTCCCATTGATACTGCATTGACCCTTTTAAGCTGTTGGACTAGGTATAGTAAGAATATTTCTGCTAGCAGTACAGTAGTTGTTCTGACATCAATGACTAGCATACAAGGAAAAATTCAAAGTCAATGAAATCAACATCTTTTTACTTCAGACTTGCTTAATTTCTTTCCTTATAGGCTAAGATACCTGTGCTTGGAGAAGTGGGTGGCAAATAATGTGGTTTTTTTTCATTATTTCCAATAAAGTTTGAGTAAGTGATTTTGTGCTAATACCAGTAAAATGTCATGACTATCTTCATAGTAGTTACTTTTAATACAACAAAAATAGCAGTAAAGGAAACCAATTCAAGCACTCAAGAAAGTCTTATTATTTTGCAGTGATCTTACTCCTACATTATTTAAATGCCACATAATAGCAATTGCCTGTGTTAAAATAAATTCTTCTTTAAATAACCAACTATTAAGATTTTAATGAGATGTTATTTTTCACCATATGGACTATACAAAGTATCTGAACCATTAAAAAAAAAAAAAAAAAAAAGAAGGAAGAACATCTAACTGTTACATGTTTGCCTGCTTGAGACCTAGGAAATGGCTTATTTAATTTAAACCAGTTATTTTTTGTTTTAGAAAATAAATCACCACCCAAGCTAACAATATGAAAACCAGGCTTCAGCTGAAAACAAATTAAAACAGTCCAGTTATCTAAATCCCTTAAAATATCCAGAGATTCACACCAACAATAACCAATTTTCCATTATGCACAGCTGTACCACAGAAAGCTGCTATGCTTTACACAGCTTTTGGCTTCAGCCTTAAAAACACTGATGGTAGGATTACCACTGTAGCACAGGGGTGCAGGGTCAAAACTCGATAAACCGAACTTTTGCCAACAGAAACATTTATCTTGCCACAGAAGAACTTCTCTGATGAATCTGTTCACATATTGACAATCCTACTGTTGGCAACTCCAGACAGGAGAGATTGAACTTGTAGGAAACCTTTCCTTTCAAGACATGCACAGATCATTTTAAGTAAGCGAGGAAAAATGGAAGAAAGACAATGGAAACAGGAAAAAAGAAAACAGGCCAGCAGTAGGAAACAGGCCAGCAGTTGTTAAGTGCAGTAATACTGTGGTGGCAGTATGTCCTTTCCTCCTCACTCCACAAATTCCAACATTTTAAATGGCAGTTATTAACATGAATTAATTCTGCAGAGATTAGTCAAGTACAGCATGAGATGACTGCAGTTTTTGGTCTTGATGGTTTTGATCTGTTCATTTAATTATGATTCTAAGTTACCAGAACTGAATGAGCACAGTAATTTCTGTTGGAAACACCTATACTTTGATAATTACATTCAGTAAAACACTACATTATGTGTCAAAGACCTGTGTTGAAATTAATTAACAAAAATCAGAAGGAAACCCTTTAATTAAAATAGCAGGAAATACTATTTGCATTCAAGGAACAACTTCAGAAAGTACCATGCTAACGGTTTCACTACCAAACAGCAACGTGATTTGGTTATTTTGAAATCCAGGTGCTACAGTGCAATGAATTGATCAGTGTCCTGAATGCTGCCCTCAAAATCCTGGAAAACAGCTAAGATCAAGAATCAAATCAGATGTATCATAGTTTCCAGGAAGTAATTTATAAGCCTGTGCTTTGAGTATGTATATGAAACATATATCTGACCTGTCTCGCTCTGCCATAAAATGTAAATACTCCAGACAAATGTACACAAAGTGCACTAAAAAAAACCAAAAAACAGAGCATTCTTCACTTGGTGCAGTAGTAAAACAAACACTTTCTAATAACATATAGCTGTATTAAATTTTCTATTTGGAATGTTAAGCACTCAGGTACAGGAGCAGGTGGTATATCCCAAATTATCACTTTCACCTTTCAACTTTCTGGATTTTTAAACCAGTGACATTTCTATTATGCACACTGTGGTAATCTCGGATTACTGTCACATATTCTGCTTTTGAATTCAGCCACCTCACAGGGAAGAATTGATCAGGAAAATTTGATCACACTCTTCTAAGATATGCTGGTTAAAAAGAAAATGCAGGATGTCCATATGCCAGAATCTAAGTGCTAGACTCCTAATTTCTATTACTCAAAAGGAGGACACCCTGGAAAATAGCTAGGCAAGTCTCCCCTATCTGTGGATCGGTAAAACCTCAGATGATGATTCTACACAAAACCTGAAGCATGCCTGAACTATATAAATTTTGCAAGTTTTAGCAATCCTTCTAAGAAATGTGAGCCCAGTTATACTGTCACTAAAGATATCTTTCTGGGAATTAAGAGGAGCAAAACCAAGCTGTGTCCCTAGAGAATCTAGTATATAATAAATCTGCAACCAGCTGCCAGATTGGCGGTGTTAGAGTGTCTCTAGACAGGCTGTATATACTATTATGCAGTGACACAGGACTGCATGGTACCTGCCTTTCTGCCTCCATTTCCATGCATGTGAATGTTTTAAAGACTTCTCAGTTTGTGCTGTTGAATTTGTTGAGCATTCACACTTGCCATATGTCAGCATACTCAGGCACAGATACACACAGACATGAACTAAATAAATAGAGATCAAGTGCATCTTTAGAGGGAAGTACTAAGCTTCCACCCAAGGTGTCATCAAAATAAAATAAAATTTATAGAATATAATCCATGGAATGTCTGGCAGAAGTGTGGAATGAAGACCATGCTTGCCAATAGCCTAGACCATGAGAAGAAATCTCCAACACTAATTCTTTCTCTCCCCTCCTCTGTCTTTTTTTTTTTTTTTTTTTTTTCCTTCTCATTAACCATTTTAGGTATCCTACTTATTTGCCATCTACAGCTCTTTCTCATGCATGGCTTAATCAAGACTGTCAAGGAAAACAAACCCACCAAACACACAAAATAGTAAAGGATAAATAAAATGGAAGGTCTCTAATGATGCCTTTATATAGGCATTCTAATTCACCCTTTCTTTCTCTAGCTATTTAAACATGGGAAGAGTGGTTCAACTCACAGATCATATATGCACACTTTTGTTGATCCATATAGGATACACTAGTTTCATTCTGACATCCAAGCTCTGAAATTTTGACATTGGTATGTTTGAATTTCCACTAGGCTCAGTGACTCGCTGGTTGATCCTTCCCTGTAATGCAAACTCTTGTGCAACCATACTATAAACTTCTTGCCTTTCTGCTAAGCCCTGATAGAACTACATTATTTCCTGGAAGCTAGAATATTCTTTTGAGCTGTACATGAGCTGTTGAACTCCAGTGGCACCTGAAACTGTTGCCAGAATAACAGACACTCACTTTTTCATCCTAGAAATTGCTGTAAAAAAAGTATGTGCATGCATACACATGAACAAACCCAGAGTGCATGCACATGCGTGTACAGACAAACATATCAATAGAGCACTTAGTATTTAAAGATACTGGGAAGGACGCACAGAATAGAGAAGGCAAACCCAAATTGACATTTCTTACCATGTGCCACCCAGCCATGTTTACACTGATCACAGGTTCTCAGGTTAATCTTCCCTGGCTGAAAACATTCACATGTGCAATTCACCAGTGTACAGCGGATGGCCTGGAAAAAGAAACAGAAAAAACATATTAATGTCCTTCTTTCTTCTTGTACAAATTTGTTGTGAAGGCTAGAATGGTATTTGTACAGAAAAAAACAGGCTTCCAACATTCAAAGCATGCTCATTCTTTAAAGTAAAGATTAATTTTCTTTCAAAAACATACATCAGTATCCCTGAGCAATGACAACCAAAATACTTATTCAGTAATAACACAGTCTGTTTTCCCATGAAGATGAACACATTCCTAAAGTCTTTAGAAGAATTGCTCTATTTCCTTTAGGGAAAAAAAGTGGTAGAATGAAGATTCTGTAGGTGTTCCACAAATTTCCTGGTTTTCATCAACTGCCTGAAGGAAAATGTTACTAGTGATGTCTTACCATAGCAGCATATCAGCTTGATTAAAACCAAAAGTAAAATGAGGAAACAAAAACATACAAGAAGGAATAGTATAGGTCTCATTCTCATTCCCCCATAACCCAAAGGTTATTCTCAAGTTTTTTTGGGGGGGTTCACGTAAGATATAACTCTGCTACAGAAGGGAGTCGTGGACTCAAGGTATTTCCAAAAGAAGATAAAATTATCGAGGAACAAAAATAGGACTGGTTCATAAAACATCCCGTAATTTTCCTTTGCATCTATTACTTTCTCCAGTATCTAGGCATAGCCCTTTACCTCTTAGTACTTCCTGTTTGTCAAACACCTATCTCTCTGTTTTGTGAAAGATGAAATTATTTCAAAGCAGTGGTGCTAAAACTCAAGTCCCATGAAAAGATCTAAAATTTGCTTAAATAATGCACCTTATTAATTTCTCATCTCCTTTTAAAAAATAATTTTAATAAATACACAGGTTTGACAGGGGCTAGTTACATCCACAGAAAAGTGAATATAAATTGAGTGAGACTCTTTTTAATGTGTAACAGACATATGTTTTTAAATAGTGTAAAAGATGACCTGTGCACTTCAAACTGCTACTAATAAATTTATGGCATGCATTTAGATGTAAATTGTGTGGAGATTTCTGAGACAAAGAGGCTTATTCTGATCATTTACAGATTAACAATCTACTGTAACTACCAGAGTTGCCAGGAAAAGATATCTCAATAGATTTAGATGCAATCAATGATTACTTGGGGGCTAAGGTGGGGGAAGGGTGATTGGTACCTATGGCCACTGAGATACTGAAGTATTATGAAGGCTCTTGCCTTTTCCAAACAATTAACATCCTCTTCACACACACCCCTTCCATACCAAAAAAATCACCTTAACTGTACTGACTTAAAGAAAATTACATTCAGCTTTAGCCTGACTAAGCTAAATTCCTTGGCTGCTGACAATGAAAAAGGTTCAGTTATTTTAAATGTTTTATCTCTTTACTTATTTATCTGCATCAGATGGCAATTTAAAGCCATACTGTATTTCTCTGACAAATGTCTGGTACAAAAATCCCTTCTTCTTCCTATCCTATCTGCTCTTTTACTATCTTTTACTCTCAAAAACCTAGTAGGGAAAAAAAATACCCTGCTCTATTATGCCTGACACTTCAGGGCCTCAGTCCCAATGTCACCTGTCCAATTACTCATTAGCTAGGGTATAAAACACTGCTGTATGTATGCGTGATTAAAAGAATTAGTAATATGAAATATAAGGGTACCAAGGAAGTGCTGACTGTGCAAGAATAATATATGTGTTTGTGGGTTATGAGAAAAAAATTCTCCTGAAAGGTCCTGTTTCATGTTCAATAGTTTATTGACTCAGTAATATATCAGGTCTCCACTGGTCAGTAATGGTGTTCTTTCTCTAATATGTTCATTAATTAATGAACTCAGTAATTAATTGTACTGCAGGAAGAAGGGCTTACAAAACAGTATTCTTATTTTATCATAAAAGTTTTTATCTCATTCACCACCTTTTCTAAATCGCTGCACTACTGTGACAGACATTTGTTGTATTTGATGTTATTTTTTCTTCATGAGTCATTTACAGTATGTGTAACAGGGTAATATAGTGTATATATACATACTAGATGAAACTGTGCCATTTGGTAGAGTTGTTTTATTAACGCTCATCAGCATTTCCATTACAACCCTAACTATTTTTGGCCTAAAGGTTAACAGGTTGCCTGTAAAAATTGGATTCAGCTTGAACTTGAAATACAATGCTCCAGCCTAAGAGTGATTTTATTATACACATTCAAAAATTATCCATATAGTCATTATAAATTATAAGATGGGGAAAAAAAAATTTAGAGGTTTCATGTTTATTTTCCTCTTCCCTGAGTTAAAGAGAGTCTTGATGGTGTAAAGTGTTGAAGGAGATTAACTAATCAGTAAGATTTCTATGCTTTATACGTAAAAAAATACATGCAAACTTTTCAGAAACATGAAAATGCCAGGTTGTTCTTCAAATAACTAAATCTGAAAGGTCTTTAAAATGAGCTATGCATTTTACTAGGGTAATTGGCATGAGAAACTCCGGAGATAGCTAGTATGGCCAAAACATTCAGACTGGCCTTACTTGGCCACTTTTTCTGTAAAGGGTGTGTTGATGCTACATTGTAATCTGGTTTCAGTAGTTTCCCATCCCATCACTGAGAATCCCATGCATACTTCTGAGTGATAAGGATAACCCCTCAAGCCGCAAGATGCTCATTTTTTACTAGAAAAACTCATATTCTAGCTCACATTCTGACATGACCTTGTGCAAATTACTTTGATGCCTACATTCCCTAAACAATAACCAGACACAATGATAGTAAAGTGTGTTGTCAGGGTAAATACAACATAAATTTTGAGGCATTCTATAGTGATGGAGGCTATTGAAAATCTTCAGTAGAATTTAGTCTTTATTGCAATGATTCATTTTTCACTTTACTCCGTTAATCCAGAATCACTGTAACTACCTCAGATCACTACAATGTCCAACATTAAACCTGTGTAACTTGGCAGAGAGAAGATTCAAGATGCCAGGAATAGTGGGTGTTCCTACACACACAGATGGAACATTAACACGCATTAACACAAAAGAAAACGTCTTTAAAGACCTTCACAATGCAACCAACATATGTATGGAACCTTGCAAGGATATGCATCTGAATTATTAACAGTATCTTTCTACTGGTTTTCAATAGCATTTAAGTTTGGCATACAAGTTACTGACAGTTTGTGCAACAGGCTCAGGAATGACCCAGAACAGCCGCGGGAGATTAATAAATTCACCTAAGAATCCAAAGCTTCAATGCAGACCCTCCATTCCCCAGTGGCAGGATTTTAAGGTACAGAGAGGATAAAAGTACAGTAGCTGGTGTGCTTGTAGGTAGCAGCGTGGATTGGTGTAACTGTGGTTGGACATCTGTTACTGCTTAATATGTTAGAGGTGGGAGTAGGGATAATAAAAAGATTCTGGGTGAGGGTGCATCAGATAAATATTGTAGCCATTGTTCAAACTTGTTAAAAAGTAGGTATAAAAATCCAAGGCTGTAGCAATGCTTAACTTTTGCCAGAAAATGCTTCTGAAAGAGTACTGCTAGGCATTCCAGAAGTTATGCACAGTAATTTTGCCTTCACAACACATTGCTAACAAGTGTATGTAATGGGACTCTGTGTACTACACTGTTCTGTAGGGAAAGAAACAGAAATTTTTCCTCACTGAGGCTTTCCTCAGAAACTCCTCCAAGAAAGAAAGAAAATATCAAGAAATGAAATCAATAACCTTGCATAGCTAGCAGAACAGTAAAATCAGCAGATACAGGCTCCCCCTGTACCAGCCAATAGGCAATTGTGTATTTGGATGACAACTTACAGGTTAAGGCCCTTAAGAAAGCAACAAAACATGGTTTTCCACAGCTTCTTGAAAAGTGCCATTATGTTCTATCATGTCAATGGTCTGCAGATAACAGGAGTTCTCAGACATTTCTATACATCCCTTCCACTGAGTTCCTAACATAACACTGCTTGCATTTCTACCAAAATTACAGCGGCTCTTGTGGACCGGTGGAGGAAATGTATTGGATTTCAGTAGAATAATTTTAAATAGTTTACACTGATTCCTTAAATTCTAAAGCAAAGCTATTAAGGTTTAAAAACAAAATACACATATACAGGAATAAATTAATGGTTTTTTTAACTGACACTGAAACATTCAGAAATATCTTGCTATTCTCTTTGTGATCTTCTTCCTGTAGCATAATGCAGAAAGAAGGGAATTTTGCCTAGTATAAAAGCATGTGGTCTAGTACACCTATGCATAAATTTGTATGGCTAACATTAAAAGATGTTAGACCTGACTTCTGTGGGCTTCCCCCAGACCAAGGATATTCATTTAACATACTTTGTGAGATTTAATGATATCTAATAAGTAAATATTATTCACATATTAATAGGAATAGCCTATAGCAGTAATGGAAAATCAATCTGTCTGGCTGTTTTGCAGAGCTTCCAGGAGATAAAAAGCAATAACCTATCATGAAAGGGATCACAGTATGGTAGAAGGAGGAGAACAAGTAGAGATATGATTCTTCCTCTGGAGTTCTTACAAGTGACCGCAAAAGGTGGAGGCAGTTTAAAATGATGCAACATTCTGGATAGATAAGCTTTGCAACTTCCTTTTTCCTGAATTTCAATAGTAAATCTAACAGTAATTCTTAATGTAACCTGTGATGAGGCTTTCTGAGTCTTGTGGGTTAAATAGTGTCTTACTGACGTCTCTATGTAGAAGCTACATGCTTCTACACAGTGGGCAGTATTATCAGAGCCTTGCTCTTAATGTCCTTGCCTCATCTTTCTCATGCACAAAAAGGTATTTGAGAAATGTCTCCTATAAAGCCATCTATGATATAAGGGGTCACTGCGCACCTGAATACATAACAGAGTCAACTATACTCACTCTCTGTGTCGAAGTTCCATCTATCTGTCTAGAGCATTGACCATACATTTATCCTACAGAGCTCACACAATCTAAATCCACCGTTAACAATCACAGGAGCATGAGGTTTGAGGATGATTTGGTCCAGTGTCTGTGAAATATTTTTAGTGAGACTTCAAAGATTAAGTGCAGTTCCTTACAGCTGCATTAAGATCAGTAAGACTGAATATGTACTCTGCATAAATTTATTTAGTTAGTAATCCTGTACTAGAATCCTGTACTTGTAATCCCATAGAACCTGTACTAGTTTGGATTATATAAAAATCACAGTGCATGAGATTGTAAAGTTCATTTCAAGATAACACATTCCTCCCCAGGGAAACACACCATAAAAAAAAAAAAAAAAAAAAGAGAGAGAGAAAAAATCTCTAATAAAATTAGAAAAGCAGATAGACAGAAATCACTATACCCTTCCTAAGTTAATTTCCAAAGTATATTTTTACTTCTAAGAAAGAAAGAAAATTGGGGTGGAAGTGCTTGCCGTACTTTCTACGGAATGAAAAGTATACATGTTGAAGTATTTTTGTCTCTGCAGACAGACCTAAAGTCTCCACCATGTAATTCTGGTATAAAAATTATAATTTTTAAACTTAACTATAATTTTTAGATGGGTAATTCTGCAGCCAGGACACTGTATAGAAAGAGGGGGAATGCCTCAATTCTGATCTTGGGTCTGCAACTCCCACTGATGCACCGTGTGGCACTGGTTATGTCACTTAACCACTCCGTTTCTAACTGCCTAATCTGCAAAAACTGGGTAACGATATTACTTGCGATTTTCAGACATGAGACTAATGAACTGCTCCCACAACACAGTAAAGTATGAGGACAGAAGGTAATGTAGAAGCATGAAACATTACTACTTCTTCTGTTGGCACAAAGATTTTAACAGATTTTTAAAAATTATACAACTTTAGGTTGGTTTGCCATTAGCAAATGAGTCATTTTAAACACAGGAATCACCTAGAGAAATTAACCTTAATTGATAAACGACCATTTTTAACTTCAATTCCTAATAGCCTAATAATGCATTGTACAGAACAAAAAACTATAAGGAGAATATACTTTGTATTTGAATGGTCTTAAACATCCATGCAATGCAATGAGGTTTCTGATCTCTCTGCCATTCAGAGATACGCACATATCTTCTGAATATTTCACTGCATTGAAGTATTTTATTAGCAATTTCACATCACGCTATATTAGTATTTTTTCTTACTTGCATTTATTTTCAGTAATACAATTTGAAAGGGACTAATATTGTTATATTTCTCTGTGGCATTCAAGAAAACAGTACTAATACAACATGATGGGTGCTAAGGACAACCTAGCGTTTAAGCATTTTAGAAAACCATTTTCAACTCTTCTTGAGAAAGAGCTGGTAAATGAATGGGGAGTAAGAAAAGAAGGAAAAATAATAACATTTGTAATGTTGCATTTAAGTTAGGAATCACTTTCGATTCTACCTTAGATTCTTTAAAAAGTGGAAACCTATGTGAAGGAATGCTACCTAGACTTTCCTAGAGGAAAAAAAAAAAACCCCAAACCTAAAATAGCTTTGGTTTTTTTCAGGAACTTTCTGTAGGCCCCATTCATCCTGATTCTACACATTCAACTCACAGTGTTGCTAACAGGATATTCTACAAAGACTGCAGGTACAATATCACCCTATGTTTCTATAACATGTAAAACTAGCCTGAGGTTCCCAGGCATCAAAGGCAAAGTTGCTTTCACTGAAAAAATTAAGACTGACAAGTGTTTCTTTGCTTAAAATTCAAAGAAAAACACATGGTTGGTTTAAGAATGAGATTCCCTGTGCCTGAAAGCATGTTAGCAAATGTAGACATTTGTTCTTATAGATGAAAACTAGATTCATGTTATGAAACCAGCAGTGTCAGTCACTGGAGTTTAGCCACACACTTTGTCAAGGCAATGGTCAGTGCTGGATAGAAACCCAACAAGACCAATTGACACACCTGCAGAAAGCCTCACATACCCTCCTCTACCCATGACTAGAGATTCACACTGCTAGCTCCACCCAGCTCCTCACCAAATACACACAACTACGTATCCTTGAGAGACCAAGGCAAGTTGCTTCCACTGGTTTTACTGCCCTGCCCACCCTGAACCAATCATTTACTCCACTCTGGTGAGATCCCACCTGGAGTACTGCATCTAGCTCCGGAGTCCCCAGCACAGGAAAGACATGGACCTGTCGGAGTGGGTCCAGAGGAGGGCCACACATGATGATAGGGATCAGATTCTCCCTATGAAGACAGACTGACAGTTGGAGTGCTTCAGCCTGAAGAAGAGAAGGCTCTGGGAAGAACTTATAGAGGCCTTTCAGTACTTAAAGGAGGTCTACAGGAAAGATGGGGACAGAATTTTTAGCAGGGCCTGTAGTGATAACACAAGGGGCAATGCTTTTAAACTGAAAGAGGGTAGATTCAGACTACATAGAAGGAAGAAATTTTTTTACAATGAAGGTGGTAAAACACTGGAGCAGGTTGCCCAGAGAGTTGTAAATGACCCAGCTCTGGAAACATTTGAGGTCAGTTTGGACGCTTTGAGTAACCTGATCTAGTTGAAGATGTCCCTGATAATTGTAGGGGAGTTGAACTAGATGACCTTCAAAGATCCCTTCCAACTCAAACCATTTTGTGGTTCTATGATTCTGTGTTTATGAACTGAACAACTGAATGTTTTACTATTTCTACACCATCCCTGCACGCAACATTATTGCTTTTATATGAAAAAGGAAAAAACATTCCCCAAACTAAAAAAATTTAATTTTATTTACCATTGCTGGTAAAACCATTTTTATTTCTATAAACCTTACTGACACCTCTGCAGGGGGAAAAAAAAAGTCTCTGCTGGCAACTGTAAGTATACTGAGATTCCCATACTGTGATATCAACCTTGCTATTCACAACAGACTTCCATTTCCTTACAGCAAATCTTTTCAGAAGAAATTATGTAAACCAATAACATTTGAAACCTGTGATGTAAAAATTAAATCTAAATAAAGCATGCCCCAAAAAGATATTTTTCCTGGTGTGTCACAAGAAAGACACTGAGTCTGTGGATGTAGCATGCATGTGGAAAGAAATAGTCAACATGCTGTTGTCACATTACATGGACTATTGGATCAGTAATCCAAAAAAGAAGATTTTATCAATAGAATATAATTGGTTCAAAAAGAGTTATTTAAATCTATTAAACAAATATCACATCTTTTAAATCAAATTTTTATCCATGTATTGTTTCTCTACAAATTAATCAGAAGATGATGAGATCATTTAAAGTCTTAAAGATCATCAGATAAATAACTCATGTTCTCAAGGCTAGTTGCATTTGGTCTTGATCAGTTACAGTTTGTCCAGTAAAAAATACTAGTGAAAACATACAAACATGCAAAATATCATCTGTAACAAATAAATAAGGAAGCTTATTAGAAAAACATAAATGTCCACACAAAACTATCAGTAGTCAGATTTTTTTTATTTTCTACCTTTTTCTTCTGTAAATCAAAAGAATATGCAAAATCTGATTTAAACAAACTAAAATATGGCATGGTTCCTGGAATAGGTATTTCTCTTCATTCATTCAGAAATTCTCCTTGAAAATACCACAAATACATTGTTTATTGTCTAATCCGCTTTTCAGGAAGACTCACTTTTCAGGCTTTTGTTTACCTTCTCAGATGTTACTACTTTCTGGATTCTAAATGATGGGCTTTCAATCTGGCCAAAACTATTGTCATGGTTTAAACTTAGTCAGCAGCCAAACAGCACACAGCTGCTCACTCACTGTCCCCAGCCCCAGGGGATGGGGGAGTGAATTGGAGGGGTAAAGGTAAGGAGACTCATAGGTTGAGAGAAAAACAATTTAATAATTGAAATAAAATAAAATTAAAATAATAATGATAATAGTGATAGTAATAACAGAATATACAAATGAGTGATGCACAGTGTCATTGTTCACCACTCACCGACTGATACCCATCCTGTTCCCAGCTAGCAGTCCCAGAAAAGAGAAAAATCCTGAAACCACAATCCTGGAAGAGCAGAGTGAGCTTCCCTGCCAATCCTCACCTATATACTAATCATGACGTTTCATGATATGGAATATTTCATTGGCCATTTGGGTCCAGTGCTCTGGCCACGCTACCTCCCAGCTTCTTGTACACATGTGCATGGGCAGGGCACAGGAAGTTTGAAAGTCCTTGACGTAGCAGCAACTAAAAACATCAGTACCTTATCAACACTTTTCTCGTATCAATCTCATACTGAATCCAAGTCATAGCATTATTCTAGCTACTAAGGGAAAAATCAGCTCTATTCCAGCTGAAATCAGGATTAAAATACATGGATTTAGACTGCACTTTACTGCATTTTAGCCAGTGAGGATAATTTTGAGCTGTATAGAAGTTACATGAAAAAGTTACAATGAAAGATTTTATTGTTTTGAAAATAAGTGCACTGAATTAGAATTTATTAGAAAAGTTTGAATATTTTCTAAAAAGAAAATAATATTTTCTATCTCATCAATACTCTATACCATGTACCATGTTTTTAAGTTATAACCTAAAGCAATAACTTCTTATTAAAATTAATTAGAGACTAAATCTTTCCCTGTTCCTTCAGTGGCCAACTCTATGTCAGCCACAAACCTGATACTGTAAGCAAGTAAGAACAAACAGACCACACAACCTTTTTTTTTTTTCCTTCCCTCAAAATGCCAGATAAACAGGTGAATATTTTTCTCTTCATTAGATAATGTTGTTCACTAAGTATGTATTTCTTTTATTCATTTATCTTCTGAATTTTGCTGTTTCAATACTTCCCAAAAACAAAGCCATGTAATTTTTGCACAAAGGTTTGCTAACATATCCCTTACCCCTATCAGCTTATGCATGAGAGAGAAGAATTCCAGTAAGTGTGAAATAGATAAAATGTTTTCCCTTGGCCAGAATGGAGCATGATTATATATATATAACCACTTATTGAGAGAGGGAGGAAAAGCAAGAAAAAGAAAAAAAGCAAAAGAAAAGACAGAAAACAAAGAAAGAAAAAGGGGGGGAAAAAAAGAAAAAAAAATTTATTGGTTTTCTCAGAAGGATTTTCTTTTATACGTAGCTTTATCCTATAATTTTGTCCCTGTTGGGCACATTGCCTAAATTTAAACACAAACAGTCAAGCAATGAAGAAACATTACCACATTTACTGTGAACAAAAACTCCCAGTTGTACAGTGAAATTTTAATACATTTCAACTTATCTCTTTTACTAATGGGGTGAGTACAAACCCTGCAGGAATTCGCTCTGCAAACTGGTAATTACAGTAGACTCACTTTTTTATAATGCATATGTATAGTCAGACAGAAGAACCATAGCTGCCCTTTTGATGTAGGTTACAATAAGAATGTTTAAAAAAAATTATGAAAATCTACAGCAATTCTAAAGGAAAGCATTATTTCCTGGGAAGTTGTCCTTTAGCTATACTCAAGAACAAAAATATACATAATACAATATAATATACATATTTTTATTTGCTTTTATAAACTAACGCACAGGCTTTATCAGCCTGTTCTTTTTATTCAAGCAGGGGTTTTTTCCCAATGTACAGAATAAATCTGCCCCTACTGGTATAAAGCTGGAGTTTCCATCCTACAATCTGATGTATGAGCTCAGAAAAAGATTTTTTTTCTCCCAGGCCTCCTCCTCTCCACAACCTTCAAATTTAAATAGTTTTGATCTTCAAACTTATGTCTCATTAAATCATTACAACGCATATTTAAAAGCACTATTTCAACTGCACAGATTTACAACACACAATGTCCAACTCAGATACGATAGGACAGTCAGTGTCTGGCAGGACATGTTTGAAGCGTACACAAAGACAGATTTAATTTTATCCAAGGAGGGATTGAAATCAAAGGAAAATCTACTGCCACTGTCATACATAGGGACAATATTTATCTTTAATATAATAACAAGACAGAGCTGTAAGTTAACTAAAAAAAGAACCACATATAAGACAAGTAAGGGCCTGCAAAAAAAAAAAAAATTCTACATTTCCAGGTCTTTTACGGTCTACACCATTTTTTTTTAATGCCTATCAACCATACCACTTGATTCTGCAAATACTCGCATTGTCACCCTTTACAAATACTCATATTTATACACTTCCCTTTAAGGGTAGAAAAAATTACTCTCACACATTTCAATAAATAATTAAATCATTGTGTCCTCTAGCTACAACACACCAAAAATTGTATAAAAATTCCAGATTGTGAAGTTCCTGTAAATGGCCACATCTTCCAAATTGCCAGAAGAGCAAGCCATATATTTAGCAATTAATTTGAAAACTGATATGTCAATGCAGTTTACATTTATTTACCTAGCATCTCTTTGAGCCAACGGCTGCATTTTCATCAGTTTGCAACAGCCAGCTTGATAGAAATAAAATCTGTCTCTGTTAAGCACCTCTTGAATGTTTTGTTGGTTGGACAGTAGCATGAAACATTTGGAAGTTTCTTTTACTATGGAATAGCATATTCACAGTTCAAAACAGTCACAGGTATACCCTCAGGCTTCATTTTCCACGCAGAGAATATGGTGTAAGTCAGTGACAACGATTAGTTTCAATCACCAATGGGGAATCAGTGACTAAATGAAAACTGTAAAAACAGTGATGGGGAAGATCTCTCTTTAAGACCTTGAAATCAGCTTTCCATAGAGGCGATATTAGAAACCTTAGAATTTTATGAGAGTTTAAAATTTTCATTTCCCTCATTGCTGGGCACTAGCTCTCTCACAGATGTAGGTCTCTTCTCCAGAGCTGGCTGGTTTTAGCAATGAAATTCTTTCATTAAAAAGTGAGTTGTTAATACTGTGGAATCCTTCACACTTCTTTTTTAATAAAACAAATCTGGTCTTGACCAAATTTGAAGAGGGTCCTCATTCAGAATTAGGAGGTTTGGTACAATATGGGCATCAGGCTGGGGAAGGGTGCTACACTAGGGTTACTAACAAAAGGCACTGCACTTAATGTGTGTATATGTGGTTAAGTATTTTACTCATTCCTACCTGAAAGTGAAATCTACAAAATGCTAGGAGGAAATAGAGTGAGAAATACGTGTGCCAGGAGGTCTACAAGTGTAAACATTTCTCACAGTAACAAAATTCATTTTCACAGAATAGAAGATAAATCCTGTATCACTTATGGCTCTGGCTGATGCAATACTTAGGATTATGCTTAGTCAGCAAGTCTCTGTTGAAAGCATATGGGAGGTAACACAAACTCATCCCCTGAAATTACCTTCACCACTGTGAATCATAATTAAGGTAACAACCTTGTCACAGTGGTTTCTGTCTGTCTCAGGGTGGTCAGAGGAGATATGCAGAAGCTGAGTATGGATTTCCCAATGCATATGCTGTGCTAAAACTTCACTGAATTTCTAGATTTCAGAACCAGTGTGGGGATAAACAGAGAAAATATATCCTAGACTAAGACTCTTTTGGGGTAGAAGGCACCAGATCTAGTCAAATTTCTAAACGGGAGAATGGTTGCTGCAAGGAATATGCAGCTATGGGGCTGTTTTCCTCTTCCTGTTACCACTCTCATTTAATTCCCAAGGATTCACAGAAAAAGAAACTCAATCAACCTGAAAAAGAAACAGCTCCCTCTTATGTGTTGTCATATGCAAAAGTGAATGCCTATTTTTAATTTAAAAAAAAAAAAAAAAAAGAGATACTAACATCAGTTGTACTAAATGGCTGTAAAAAGACTATGTGAGACAATTGGGTATAAAGGCTTTACCTAACAAAAGCATTCCAGGTCATTGACAGTGACCCTCATTATTTATTTTTTGACACTTTTTAGTGTTCATTTCAATTTGGGACTCAATTTGGGAAAGCGTACAGAACCTTCAATACTTGCAAAGGTTCTATGGATCTTGATGTTAAGTAACTTTCTTCTTCCTTATTACTCCTTATTTTTATAATGTTATGTGTAACATTTGATCACACATGGGCAGAAAATAAAGAAAACTTATCAGAACTAAGGTGGCTGCAGTTTAAGGAGATAGTCCTCAGTGTGACCTGAGACAACAAAATGGTAATGCCTGACAGTGAAACTAGACAGATTTTATGTTGGCTGTACACCTCCATGCTGAATGCATGTGTTACATTTATAAACAATTAATGTTATTGCAAAACCTAGAAGAAATCCAGTGGCTTGCAATGTATATCTCAAACCCTATTTGAAATTATGACTTTTTAAAATAATCTCTGCTTCAAGGGAGAATGAATAACTTTAAACTGAGAGATGTAGAAGTACTTCAAAACCTGCCGAGTCCAGCTGAGTACTGTGCTTGCTGGGACGAAAGTGATGTTCCCACTGTCGCTCCTTCATGTCTGCCCAAGAATTTAGACACAAGCAATCATGTCTATCACAGACACTGCACCAGAATGACCCTGAGCACCTGCTCTTCAGTGAGCAGCATCGATGAGGAAGGAAGGCAGAGAGGATGCAGCATCGGAGGGAGAAGAGAAACTGTTCCTTTCATTTCTATTTATTTGTTTAACGGATGGCTGTCTGAAAATTATGTATGGTTTAAAATACAAGAAGCAGTGAACAAGGAGAAAACAATTTTTAAGCACCACACCGGGGAGAAGACCAACAAAGCATGGGAAGCTTACCACACAGTAGTGTTGCTTTTTACATGTGTCATTAGTCCTATAAATGTCACTGTCCCCTGTGGTATACCTGCATATTTATTGTTAGGTTAGGTAAGAAATGTTCAGTGAAGCTATCATTTCTAGAGGTTTACACAATGTGCATTCATTTGTACAATGTTCTGAGATTAAGACTTCCATGTAATCAAATTGCTGTTTATACATTTGTGGTGGACTGTAGCCAGCCTGTTAACGCAGTTTCCGTCACAGTAACTTACCCTGAGCAACAAATTTAAAGCAGGCAGTCAAGAGATGCTGTATTTCTTGCTTCTGACCTTATGAATTTGGTACTATTGTCTTGCATAGTTCCCAGCAATTGTAGCTGAATTGGGCCAAATGACCACCAAATTGGTTTTTGAAAGATCACTATGCCCTTTTCTGGGTTTGCATGTAAGGGGGGGGGGGGGGGGCAAAACAACAGGTGATTCCTGAGGAAAGCATGTTCATATAGGCCAACAGGAACTCTGGCATTCAAATACAGAATCAGTTTTTCTCCTAATCTCTTATTATATAATAGCTTATCTTCATCTACATGTATTTATTTAAAATCAGTCAAGGGGAACTCAGATGCTATACTGCACCCAATGGAAAACCCTCAGTCTAACAAGAAAATTTGGTTTTGTTTACATTTCCCATTGCTTTTGGTTTTATTCAGTGACAGGAGTGATCACTGGTCTGGCTTCAATACTATCCACTTCCCTCACACTACTACCTTGAAATGCATACTAAAATATTATCTCTGGACCCTGAAGTCTAGCTTGTCCACAGATATGAGACAGAATAGGCAATGGTAGTTAAAATTTTGCTGTAACAACCTGTTCCTGTATCTCAGAGCTGGAATAACGAAAGTCATACTCCCACCGTACCCAAACTCAAAATTCAGCAGAAAGCGCAGGTAAAGGACACCAACTAATGGGGAACAATTTCTAATTTTTTTTTAAAAAAGAAAAAAAAATTACTAAATAAAACTCATCCATTCAGATTCATGTATTTAACAGAGGACAACAACAGCTATACTGATGTTGGAACAGGAACAATCAATCAGGCCACTCCATTCAGAAGAATGTATTCTAATATGCTGCACTAAAATAACAGCAATTTTTGCCACTTGGAAGCCTGCACTGTATTTGAACCCATTTAAATTCTAGATTATTTTGACACCAGGAATAAACACCATGCTCATTTTTATCTTGTATTTATCAGATCCTGACTGCCCATTTTGATTTGCCACTTTAAAAATCAAGCAGCACACATTCTCAAAGACAAAGAAGTCAACTGAAAGCATCTAGTGCATTCCCAGATTCTTTTATAAGGTCTCTCCCAACTTTATCTAGAGGAATACGGTGTTCAGTGCATGTCTAAAATTTCTTTCATTTTGCCTTCTGCTAAAGTGGTGTTAGATCACACTAAGTCTAGCATCAGCTACAGTAACCCTGCTGCTACTCAGTGCATAAAGTGCTAAACACAGGTTCTGCAAACAGAAATGTTCTCACTCCCTATGCAAAGACCAGTCTGCAGGCTTTAATTCAACATGCATACTTATGTGCACATCCTGTGCTTGTGCTAAGACCTGTATTTATTCCTGTCATAGCACCCAGCAGTTTATTACAGGACAAAACCTACTTTGGCCACCATTTAACATGCAAATGCTTTGCAGCAAATACTTACACTGTGCACATCTGTAGAAAAAGCAAACCAGGCTGATAGAAAGTGAAATGGCTTGGTGTGTGCAACACACTGGCCAAGAGCCTCTTCCTATTGCAATCCAAAGAAGTGTTGTCCTGTTTCTATGAAGGCAGAATAGGCCTTCATTGTCATAAAGCTGTGAATAAAACCTAACAGCCTAACACAGTAACCTGGAAGTCT
The DNA here is from genome assembly GCF_965140245.1 of Athene noctua. Classification (NCBI taxonomy): domain Eukaryota; kingdom Metazoa; phylum Chordata; class Aves; order Strigiformes; family Strigidae; genus Athene; species Athene noctua. Next base: position 64,677,750 of record NC_134077.1, on the reverse strand, counting down.
GTCAGTAACAATTTTAACAAATTCCCTTCCCCCCAAGTTATAAAACTGAGAGGATTATTTTATCAGGATGCCATTTCTAAACCATATGCACTTTCTATCATATTTCAAATGTATCAGCCCTCTCTTGGGTACAGTTTAAAGATATCAGAATAACTATCTAACAGTTGGGATCAAATTCCACTGTCAGTTTACGTTCTGATGCTTGTATGGCAGTAGGACTGCACAGGGGCACTTAAGCCTGTGGTACCCATAGCAGGTATGAATGGCACTCCTCATTCACAGGCATTGCTATAGTGTCCTTCCTCCCTAGACAAATTCAGCAGCAGCCCGGATAAGAGCTCCCAGACAGGCTCTTACTGCTACCCTCACAGCTGAAGTCCCCGCTTTCATCTACCTCCACATATGTGCATATCATCAGCAGCTGTACAGTAAACGCCTGTCTATGTGCAGGAAGAGTTAAATCAGCACACTCAGACCTTAATTGCAACTTTTTTCTCCTGTGGGACAAAAGCACACGCCAGATGGAATGGGTTCCGCCATCTAGACCTCAGGGTCTAAGTGATGGACGACACTAGCATAAAACAAGCATGCACATACAGAGAGGCCTAAATTCAGCTCCAAGAAACTCATGTGTCACCTCATTACAGCCAGTGGATTTCCATGATGAAAAGTTCAAGTCACAATGAGACAAATGGAAGAATTTTCTCTCATTTTTGTGAGTTCCATCAGGTCATAATTAAAAGCAACATTTAGCCTAGCACAAATTAGTGATTGGTAAAACCAAGATACAACCACAAGCACAGATTCTTCTCTACGGCACTTACCACCTGATCATCTTTGGTGTGAAAACTGGTCCTGGAAATTGCATAAAAGCTGGCCTTCTGGTAAGACTTCCAGAGTTTTCTGGTAACAACTCTGCCAGACACACCACAAAAACAGACTCTGTTACAGTATGTTGATAAGTCTGTTTCCACTCCTAGGAAAAGCCAGATGTTGCAGAGGTGTGTGATGGTAATTTCTAAACCAAAAATATTTTAAAACCCCAGAATAGTTGTGGTTAGTTTGAGTTTAAGGATCAAATTCAGGTCAGTTACACTTCATCCAGACTGATTCACTTCTCCCTATTATTATTTGATTGCTGACAATAAGCTTGCTGCTGTGAAATCCTCAAAAGGAGTTTAACTTCAGGAGTTCCAATGAAGATACAGAGGAACAAGATGTACCAAGTAGCTAAGAAGGGAGACAACCTCATGGAATTATTTTTTCTTACCTTTCTAAAACACAATAAGAATCTTAATCAGGAAACAAACATTCAAGCTCTCACAAAACTGAAAATGGACATTCTTTATCAATTCATCTAAATTTAATTGAAGACTTTGAACTGCATACAGGCTTTTGGTATATCAAAAAGCAGTATTTACATGAAGAAAGTATCATGGCAGAAACCAGGAAGTGATGCACCATTAATATTCATTACATGCCAACAGTCAAAAAAAAAAAAGGGAAGAAAATGGAAGCTGCCAAGTTTATTTTGGCAAAGCTGTATGACACGACTTGTATTCAAAGCAAAATTTAGAAAAATGTCTTTAAATAAATGTAAATCCCTTTCAAATTGAAAAAAAAATCCACATAAAACAGAAGGAAAAAGCACTTCTTAGTCTATTTTCAATGCTAGACTGTACATAAGCGAAGACTAGTAAAGCACATTGTCACAGAGGACCTACCAGCTTGTTAGATGTACTTTTTCACACCTTTGTAACAACAAACTTGATTTGTCTCCTCCCAGCTATTTATATTTTTATATATATAAATAAGCACGCCATTTTTAAGTGTGTGAGAACACCAAGCACAGAGAATAATCACAGTTTTCCTAAGCAAAGACCAAATTACACAAGAAGATGGCAGTGGCCTTCAGCATGGTGTTAGCATACTTCTCAGAAATAAAAACACTGATTCATTGCCTGGCTGGGCCAGTGGCAGGAAGGGGGCCAGTGATGTCCATATTTCACAGTGGAATGAATGCCATGCACAAATTCCTAAAACTCTTCTGCACAGCTTCGCAAAACAAATGAATCCAGGCAGTGCTCCATGCACATTTGGCCACGTTGCTTCTAGCACTTGAGTAAGTTTGTATAAAAGCAGGCCAGTTATCTCGCAGCAGCACAAGACCATGCTCCAGAGACACACGACACAAAAAAGTCAGTCTAGCAGGGAAGACAAGGTTCTGTCCTCAAAACAGAAACTGCGACCTCTGTTTATTCTTATTTAAAATGTCACCTACTGATTGCAGTGGCTAGAAAAACAAAGGCATTTCTGAAGCCAAACCCGAAGATGAGGAACAGGTCCTCACATGACTGTATGAAGATGTTTCTAGCCCCGTATCACTGACTTCCTGAGTGAGTTAATGTATCTTCCCCTCAGTTCCTCTATCTTTCAACCACAATTAGCAGCTCAGGAAGAGAGTCTGAGAATTAACTTTATAAAGCAGAATTTCTTAAATTAGGAAAATGCAGGAGACCAGCCATGTAAGCAGAGGTGAGAAATCCAAAAACTACATCTATAGACATGTCCATGCTCTTCTTCCACTCTTTCCCCATTTGTCTGTCTCAAACAAGTCCTACTCTTTTCTGATGTCCTGAGGGAGCCTGAGAACCTTGTGCCAGCAGGCAGGGGAACATGAGGGGAGGGTGAATATGGGCTACCATGCAGGCAAAGACATCTTTTTTGGCTACACAAAGGGTGTCTCCTCTTCCTCAAATACCTCTGTCCCCAGACATTGAACCACACACCTCCTAGTAGCCTGTCTAGAGTTGTTCCCACCCTTTGCAGGGGAGCAAGACAGGCTGGTCACAACCAGGTAGCCCTAGGGCTGGTGACATGAAGCAGGGTATGAGGTCAAGACATCTTTCAGCAGGGAGCAGAAGAACAAGATGAGGGAGCAGAGTGGGGACAGTTCCAAGGAGGCAGGCTCTGGAGGGAAGGAGGAGCTCATTAGACAGGGAGGGACAGCAGAGGCCTTGCTTGAAAGCTGTTTCCTCCTATTTAGGAGAAATGACTGTGCTGTGATTTGGGATGGCTAAAAAAAAATAAATCAGGTGTTGTGGCAGGCAGTAGTAACAACTGTTAGACTTGAAAAGAAGGGCAGCTGAGGAACAGGGCTGAGGAACTGGAGAAACACTGGAGGGTATGCATGACAGAGATTGGGTAAACAGGAAAGTTCAGAACCATTTTTGACTTAATAGCAGAAAGAAGGTCTCATCTGTATAATCACTACATTGAAACCTTTGGACACTATTAGTGGCAGGCATCCATACATTCATACAGATGTATTACTTTCCAAAACGATCATGCAAGCCTGTTGATACAGCAGTTTAAAATACACCTTTCAGGTGTAAGCATATATGGTATTATTCTTCACCTCATTTAAAAAGTTATTCCCTTTTCTGAAACAATGGTCCCATTCAATAAGGACTACAAAGATGAAAAGCAGATGCTTCCTAGGAGACTGGCAAAACTGATAACTCAGAAGGCATCTCACTCACCTAATTACCAAGCATCTAATAGGTATTAGATAGTAATACTATTAAATGCTACTAAAAGAAACAGGTAACTCCAACAGCTCTGTAAAGTCTCCATTAGTGTCAGCATCCAAATTCAATATTGTTGAAGGGAATCCCAGCAGATGAGAAGAACAGACATTCTACATAATTCTCCCAAAATAAAATTGTCACTTCTGTGATTTTTCTGGTGCTTTTGGGGAGTTTTTGGTCAGGCACAGTTTTTGAAGACAAATGAGACTTAGGGTCTATGTCAAGTTGTTCCCTTTTTCGAAATCTTAAATACTTGACATGCTTTAGGAAATCACTGCTTATGAGAAAGTGATGATTTTTCGAGTGTTTAGTCAGTACAAGGAGAAGTTGCAAAGCTATTCCGGTCCCTTGTAAAACTTCAAGGGAGTAAAAACATGTGGTGAGAAGTAGAATACCTGACAGGTAGTAGCAAAGGAAGGAAAGGATGAAGGAAAGCACTGGGTCAGATGTAGAGAAAGACAATAGGGGAGGGAAGTGACAAAGGCAGAAAGGGGGAAGGGGGGTGAAGAAATAAATACCCTCCCTCAAAAAAAATCAGAAAAAGAAAAATTGAAAAATGTGTTAGAGGAACAGGACAAAACCACTGGCCTTTCAAATTTAGATTAACTTAAAATACAATGTCAAGGTGAAAGTACTACATTTTTGAGAGTAGGGGGCATAATAGCAATTTGATTGGTATACAGCCAATACAGCCCTGCAAAGCTCACATGTGAAAATGTGCCACTGAACATCGTGTGCGTCCATCCTGCTGAAATGCAGACATTCATCACCCAAAGAGGAAGTATGAAATCCACTTTAATGATTTCTAAAGTAAATATCTGCAACACACACGTCCCTTTCAAACGACTTTCACCTGGGTCCTCAATGTACATGTGTTATCTGGATAGTTAGCTGTTGTAATAAAACATCAGGAGCTCCAATTAATTCAGACTAATTTGTAAAGCACCTGCAATGTTCTTGAGACTCACCTGTGCAGTTCTGAACTAGAAACGTTTAACTGCTTAGAATTTATTCCTATAACTGATGGGCAACTTTCAAAAAAAGATATGTAACCTGAAAGGGCAAAAATATACCTATAATTTATAAGTAGTCCAGAAGTGTGTTGCTTTCATTCTTCATCTTAACTTCATCAAACAGTACTCCTTTTAACTACTAAAAGTCTCCTGATTTTTGCAGGAACACAGAGTATGAATGTAAAATATAGAGAAACATGAGAGCAATTCTCTGAGGAATCACTTCTCACAGAACAGTAAGTTCTCAACAGGCAAAGAACCGGCATAAGCAACACTCCTCAAACCTCCACATGCATGAAATCTGTCAGCATGGGGAGCAGATGGGGCAAATATATTCCACAACCCACCGGATTAAGCCAGAAAACCCCTTAACTCTAGTGTCCAGATGGAAGAAAGTCAGACAAAACCATACTCTCTACTCTCACATGTGAAAAGCAGAAAGTATTTGTACTACTAAATCAAGGAACTTATCAAACTAATGAATATGAATATGATTTTTTTTTAAAAAAATGTTGCTATCTGATTATGTCTCCAAAAGAAACAATAATTATGCAATTCTGCAATCTATGTGTCTTTTTACTCTTCCACAACTTCTGAATCCATGAATCAATTTCCACCATCTTTAGTAGTAAGGTAGACTCTGCAAAGATACTTAATTCTTATAATATGGTTGCACAAAGCATGACCCAGAAGCTGCATGCAGCCCCCAAAACCTTTTTATTTTGGCCTGCCAGGTACTTACAGCCAGGGCATTCCATTACACTCACTTAATATTGAAGAGGTAGCAGCCAGCTGGTCATTCAGCAGCTTCTGCCTAGTCACACCACACCTCTTAATAAGCCAACAAAAGGTAGCTCTGGATTACATGAATGCTGCAGAAGTGGACTGGAGAGGAAGTTTAGGGGAAGGTTAAAGATCTGTAATAATTTCCAATACTAAGAATAAAGCTGTAGGAGGTCTGATTTTGCTAATGCTGCTGTTTGCTCAACTGTCTGCCTGGTACAGATACTTCAAATTTATATTTTCAATCTTATGAGAACTCTGGAAAAAAAAAAAACAAACTCTATTCATACCAAGCCTAGAACTAAGACTTACTGGACATCTAAGAACTCATAATCCTCCAATCTTCATCTAAGAAGAATGGTAAAATAAATTACCTGAGTACATGACATTGTATGGGTTCTTACCAGGCATCAACAAGATCCGAGAGTATTCAGATGTATTTCCGAGTACTGTACAAAAAAGTTAAATCTAACTGAAGGATCAGACATACTACAATCAGATTCAAAATGGCATACTAGAAAACAGATGTACAAACTTTTATAGGAGATGTTTATGTAAATTTTAAGCATCATTTTCCAAAAGATTTGTTTAAGAAATATTTCACCAGGAGCCTCCCTGGTAGCAACAACTACTTAAGCTCTTTCCTTGATATTGCAGCCAGAACTCACCAATGCTACTGAGCCAATCAATATCATATACAGTTTAGGTTTTCACAGATCTGTATGCAAATGCTGAACTGCTAGGCAAACAGAGCTCTAAAGATCACAGCTGACCAGGACATGAATCCAGACTAATTTCCATACACTCAGTTTTTGTGAAGTAATTAACTAAATACAATCACCATGGTTCAGTTCATTAAGTACTGCAGTTACTTGTTTTAATTTTTGCTTGTTCTCAGATGCTTTTAACAACTGCAAAACATAAATGGAATGGCCTTCTATGTTTCAAGACAATCCCACTCTTTTTTTGCAGCAGTTTTATTAATCTAATAAAAACCTATGGACATGTCACACCACAGACAGTAAAAAAGGATGTTAAAAATAATGATATGACATTTGCTAGAGTCTTCCAATTTAAACTATGTCTAGTACAGTAAAAAAAATTAAAATTGTGTTTATAGTTAAGTATTTTCACAAAAACATTTAGATTTTTGCCTCCTTCTTTAGTAAAGTTAATTTCACAACCCCCACTGCTCCAGTCTGCACACACTTTACGAACTCTATGATATACGATATATGCTAGCCTTTCACTTACTGTCATTCATCCTAGCCAGGAGTTTAACATTTATACCTGACTGACTAGACAGTGACTGAGCATATAACTTAAAAATAATGATCACCTATTTAGTAATAAACATGATTCAAATATTGTATTTGTGGAATATTTGGAGAATGCCCTTTTGCAGTTCTTCTGATTTTAGGATAAGTAAAAGCAAAAGTTTGAATACAGACCCCTGGAAAACATAAAGAAAAGTAGTCCAGACACTTAATATATACACATATTTAAAGACAATTAATGGATCTGGAATATGTGAACATTTCTTACATAAAAGTGTCCAACTGAAAACAAGTGGAAAGGACAGGAGACTTAGAACTGGGGAAATTAGCCATTCAAATTATATCAGCGTCACTGATTGATTTAAATTACTCTCTACAAAGTACTGTATGGAAAAGCTGCACTTTAATAACCACATCATTAGGAGGAAAATAAAAAACTAAAGCAAGGACTTTACACTACCTACAGTACCTAGTCAAAAACTTTCTTTTCATTGATTTCAGTGGGCTCTGGATCAAGGCCATATTGATTGCAGGCAGTGTGGTTCAATGATTAAGACAGCAAATTTAGGTGTCATTCTTGGCCTGATCATTCACTGGGTTCTGAGCCTTGGGAAAGTTAATAATTTCTTGTGTCTCACTTTTTCCATCCATGTAATAGGAATAGTTTTAATTCCCTTTATCAATAATTTGATCTTGATATCCCAAGATATTCAAAGGGAGATACAAAAGAGCTAAAGATTCAACTTAGATAAGTGCAAGACAAAATCCCTTATTTTTAATTTGAAGTAAAATTTTCTAGTGCTGTAAGAACCTCAGGTGGTAACTGATGATCCCATTTATGTGGTAATCTATAACAAGTATCAGCTCTAAGATACGTGTGTGCACACATGTATGTGTGCAAGAGAGTAGAGAGACAGAGAGGCAAAAGACACTGTTGCTCACCAACTGGCAGTTCATGAAATACTTAATTTCTTGTAATAAAGCAAAGAAAAAGTAGCTGTCAGTTGAACTGCCATTTCTGTCACACTTTTTAATAATACTGCTCCCGTAATTACACTGTGGTTCTTTATACTTACTCAGTAAAAGCTTGCTTAGTTTTAGCATGGAAAACAATTTATGAAATTATAGAAACAGACTGAACACAGCAGTTCATTTGTTGAGGCAATTATCCAGATCCTTGTCAAAAAAAGAGAGAGAGTAAAGACTGTGATGTGCAAAAAATGTTTCTAATTCTATGCGATAATACATACAATATGTCTGTGGTTGTGTTGGATTATGTTAATAAACTGCAGTCGAAATATATTTGTCACAACACAAAGGAAGGGTGCTATCAATTGTCTTGCCAGATATTTTAAATTAGTCACCAAAATGTCTAGCCAGGGTTTCCTCCATGACCCTTAGATGATGGGAGAGGCTTATTGGACAGTTTTTCCTGTGGGACTAGACAGAGTCTTCTAATGCTCAAGTATTTTGAATAATCTGGAAAATAACTGGAAAGTGAACTGTGGCACAGTTGCCTTTTTTAACAGACATGTACAATTCAACCCTGAACACAAATCCTATGTTGTTTTTGGCTGGTTATCACTCAGAAATTAGTTTCCCTAATATTTCTTAGCAAAAATGGATGAGGGCTTTTTTCCTTCTTTTGGGAAAAAAATAAAGGGTATAAGGAGTGAGATATTGCTCTGTTAAAAGAGCAAACAAATAATGGCAAAAATCTAAACACAGTCCAGAAAATGTCAACTTTAAAAAGAAAAGAAAAAAAGAGAATACTGAAAACAAAGCAGTCTCATCTGATATCCTATGCAGATTCAGAAAGAAATCTACTTTTTATAAGAATGAAGTAATTTGAATAACAAGTTGGAATAAGAGCATCTGTAAGCAAGCTAGCACTCCAGAAACACGTTTACTACTAAGAATTGTATTAAAATTAATTACTTTTCATCATTTTAATATCTGTCCTTTCTTGTGAAACATTTATAATTTATCCTACAACATAATAATTTATAACATGTAATTTTTTTTTTTTTTTTTTTTTTTCTGAAAAGAGAGAAATGCAGAGAGATATTTAAATTGACAATGCAACAACCAGTTTCTTTTCTTCGGCTGGACACTTCACACTTCAGCGGAAGATACTGCTGTAGATCTTTGGTACAAACTTTGTTTTGTTGGACAAAAGCTGAGAAAAGAGAAGACCTAGCACACAGGAGACAAAGCAGAAATGGCATCCAAACACTGATCATGAATTGTGAGCATGCTACAAAAGTTTCACATATTAAAACGTGGATGTTCTTCCTTCCTCACTTCCCCTAACATCTGGAGATAGTTTGGTGGAGCAATTTCCAGAAACCAAACAGTATCTTTGCTTGACTAGCTCTTTTCATTTGCAAATAAACAATTAATGAAATGGGCAACTAATTTCCAAAGTGTTCATATTCATTAGACTGTTTCCTGAAATTAAGTAGCTGTTCCATGATGGAACAGCCCATATAAAGGGTACTACTATTATTTTTCCAAATATCAAAGTGTTTTTAAGATAATCTATTCATGTTTAATTTATTCTAGCAAATAGAAACAAAAGCTGAAACAAAAATGTTGCCCACTTTAAAAGAATAAATACATTTGCATAATAAAAAAAGGGAGGGACAACTATAGAACTATTTTGCCTGAATCACCAAAAGTAACTGTATGGACCACACTTTATTATAGGGCAAAATCTATGTTGTATTATTTTATGATTGCATCTCTGAATTACAGATTAAATTATTTGACGTTATGACAGGCTGTAATATATTTTTCTTTAAGCATGCAAAACAGGGTGGAGAAAAACTCTACTATGCAGAGGTCTGAGTTAAAACAATTACACAATATGATTAATTTCAATAATCAGTCAGGAAGTTAAAGTATCTGCTAGATATCAGCTACTTAACTACTTACAAATCCTAGCTACCATTCTGACCAAAAGCTCATACTAGTAACTAGTCTTTTCACTCAGCTTGTTTTTAACGTGCTGTCCACTGCCAGGAAAAGAAAGTTCCTTGAAAAATTTTTGAGCTGGTCCTCTATTCTCCAAAGTTTTTCCTCTATATTTCCTGTGGTACAGCTCTGCTTGAGCTGTACACGTACTCACATAATATACTTTTCCATTCTGTAAAGGGAAATACCAGGTTACAGAGCTCCATCTCACATTCACTAGGAAAAAGGCTGTGGCACTTACAACATTGCCACCTCCCCGTGTGTTTTGACGTCTTCACTTTCTCAGCATTTACTGACCTTGTAAAGAAACGAGGAAGGAGAAATGTGTCCCAGTTTTCACCAGGACATGAACAGAAGTCGCTGAGCAATGAGCTTAGCTTCCCTCTGCCACTCAGCTCTAGTGGCTGTGGTTCTGGGGAAAAGCCTTCAGGACAGACAGCTAGTAGGAGAAGCATCTTAACCTCTAGGCAAGATGCCTCAAGCTCATCGTTTACCATCCAGAGCTGTTTACAGGACACTTGAAGAGCAGCATGAGTCAACCGGGAATAACAACTACTGAAAAATATTTATATAGCACAGTACATTTATTTAATGTTTTACAGACTGAAGCCCTGATATTACAAACATTCATCTCCTCGTATAACACTATGCCAAGTAACTTCTGTCACTAATAATTTTCCATTACTTAGCATACACAAAAGTTTAAGATGCAGGCCACCTTTGCACAAGTCACCTAAGTACCTAGCCTAGGGGATGCTCTGTTTCTCTCTCAGAGAAAAACACTGGTTTAAAGTCACATTCTTATATAAACAGACAATTCCCTACCCCTTAAATAAATGCTGCTTTTAAAAATTCATGGATGATTTGAGCAACACAACATGCTGAACCTTAATGGGGATCTGTGTCAAGCTCTCACATAACTGAGAGAGCCGAGGGTTACATACCGGGATGGAGGATGAGAAAAACTAAGTGATCTGGATCCAATCTGGATCCATCAACACTCTCTTTTAATCAAGTGAATGAACAGTTCTGAGAGATGGGAGAATGCGGCTCTACACATGAAATGAACCAGCAAAGTACTTCAGCCACTCTCTTTCCGAATAAGAACATTCACACAACAGCTTCATCGTGACTTAACTAAACTGCTTAGCAAAATGGTTTCAGATGATTTTCTGTGTTTGTCCCTGCACCAACAAGCTCCAGATCTAAATATTACCTCTGAACAGCAATCAGAGATAAATCTGAAGGCTGTCAGCCAATCTGTTTTACTGTAGGCTTCACGAAGGATCACGCCTGGCAGTCTGCCATTATTAAATTGGGCAAGCAACTTTCCTTCTCCTTTGCCTCAGTTTATAGTGCTTCGAAACTGACGGATGTAAAGCAGTGTATAAGCTGGGTATTCTATTTTCTCTCAGAATTCAAAACCAATCCACACAGTAGGTAAAATATGTATTATTATCTGGTGCAGCATAAGCAGAGGACACAAGTCTGCAAGATTAAGTAGCAATGATGAAAGGATTCCCTACTCATTGCTTGAGGTCAGCTTTAACCTGTGGCCCTTTCAGGCAGAGAATGGACCACATTGCCTCATTCACTCTGGACAAAAATTTCATAAGATAAAAGTTAAAAGGTCACAAATCATAAATGTCAGGAAACAAGAGTTTGCAGGCCGACACTAAAAAGTACACACACATCATCCAAAGATGAAGAAGCAGACTGTGAAGGCATTTGGGGGGGAAAGGGCACCGATATATACTTTATATATGCACTTTTAGATTTTAACACAGAAGGGCAAAGTAGTTCCATTTTCCATATGTGAAAATACTATTTCCATGTCCTCTGTTCTGTTTCTGCATTACAATTGTACTTCAGATGACCCTCAAACACCACAATACATGTATAACAACAGTATTTTTTTTTCTACAAAAGACTTTTCAGTAATAAAACTCAGCTCTGTAGCTGAAGTGGATCACTAAAGGAAACAAACTGTGAGTCAGACTGGTAGATTTGGTAGTAAATTACTGGAGAAAAAAAATCCAGTACTCCACATAAGAAACAAAGAAAACACAATCTCATAAATGACTGCTACTATTATTGAAGACTATGTTTGGTTTTAAATACAATTTATGTGAAATGTAAAACAAATTAAAATAGCTTTAAAAAATTAAAGACACTTCCCTATCTCATGTCAAATGACAAAAATAATTATTAATTTTCAGGTCTGCATTTTCTGAACAGTTTCTTAAATTACATCTGCAGTTCTAAACTTAATATGACTAAATCTTCACAGTCATACACAAACTTTGTGCATATGAAAAATTTCCACTGATACCAAAGAAATTTGGATATGTGTTAAAGGAATGAAAATGACATTTTGAAATCGTCAAGCTAAAATAAAAATTGAAGTTTCAAATTTTTAAGGCAGAAGCAATTTTTCAAACTGTTATCACAGAAACAACTTCTCAGTAACAGGCTGACTGAGATTTAGAGTATTCTGATAATGTAGTCACATTTTCAATATGAAACACAGGCTCTCTTCTGACAACATTTTTCTGACTCAAAATATTCTAAACAGGTGGAAATGAGCTTCTGTATGTACTATCCTGATAGCTAATAAAAAGGAAATTTTCACTGCTACATGGGTAATCACTGAATTTTTCAACCAAAGAGAGAACCATGTAAAACAGAATATATGCCCATTTTTCATGTAAGACTAAGAGGGAGTATAAATTATTCTTCTTATCAACTTTTACCACTATTTTTATTGACTCTGATCTGAATAGTCTAATTATGAAGTGTTAGTAACTAATTTAGCCTTTCAGAGAATAATGTGAAGCATGCTGTCAAGAAAAGTGGCAGAGGGGACAAGGAAAAATTCCAAATTATAAAATTCTAAGCAGGTAAGCTTGAGTGACAGGATGGGTAAAGGCCTAGGTAATTACTTTAGGCTACACAAAGACAAAATGTAAAAAAAAATAAATAAACAGAATACTCTAAATTCCCTCATTGGCTGCAAACAAAAAACCTCATAAACATGTATCTTTGTGTAAACATCAGTCACATATTTGCAGGAAGCAAAGATTACAAGAATCTTTCAGACAGTGAACTATTCCAAGTTGCTCAGTGAGAAGTAGTAAGCACTGAAATCCAATACAGAAATTGTACACATCAAGGGAAGAGCAGCAGTATTCCGTTTCTGTAGAACCTCAGATGCTTTTGTCTAGGACCTAAAACTAATGACATCCTTAGAGCTGCTGGGTAGAACTAGCAAAATTCTTTATGACATCGTTATTTTAGTTCGAAGAAGTTTTCTCCCATATGTTTATAGCACCATGCCAGTTACTCTGGCTGAGCTGACACAATGAATTTAAAATGGTCTAATACTTTTGACTTACCAACAGATTAGCACATGATTAGCTAGAGTAAAAGGATTATTATTACTGCTGTTATAAGATATTAACACTTTTGGCAGTGTGTTCTAGGGATGCTATATATAATTTCCACTTTGAGAAAGTGGAATAAAGACCACTTTTTCTTAGTTTTAGTTATCAGCAAATGATCTTGCAAGGAAGTAACAGAATACTCTTTTTTTTTTTTTTTTTTTTTTTTTGATCTTGAATCTTCACCCTTATTTCCCTAAGGTTCATACAAGCTGATTACAAACTGTAAGACAGGCTACAGAAACAGTCAAACAATTGCAGCATTCAGTCTTCCTTAAAACAACAAGTTAAGAAACAATCTCAACTCATGCATGCACACATGAACCCACACAGAGGCTTTATGATGAACAACGAGACTCATGTCTGAAGTGGAGTGAGCATTAATACACTTAGCAAGACAGAATTATATTCACTGAAGCTTGACACCAGCTCTGTGAATAAGGGTTGTATTTGCAGGAGCATAGAAAGGGGAGGAGATAAAGAAAGAGAAAACACCAACAGGAGAGAGAAGGATTCAGTGGACAGCTGAACTGTGAAGTGATCCAGCAGCTTTTTGATATGGTTTACACTTTGCTTTGGGAATGCTACAAAACAACAGCTACAAACTTAACCCCTTGACACTGTCAAGACTGTCAGCCTCAAGTGCTAAGCACCCAAGCACTAAAATTCAGACTCCAATTGCCAACAGGTTAATGGGTAGGAAGCTTTTCCCTCTTCTGCCAAAGGTGGTAAGTTCTTGTGGCTGTATTTCTTCTTTCATGTACAGACACTCTTCTAGATATATTAATCTGTCACTGCACTTTTTTGTTCTCTTTTTAAATTCAAGATTAATATTATTATGCTTAGGTCTGTACAGGTTAAAAAACATACATATTATGGAAATAATATAAGAAAACATGAAGTCAACTAAAGCCTAGGATTTTTGCAGAGTTTCAGAGTCATACTGTGTTTCTAGTCAATTACATGAGGGTTGTAACTGATGATCAATACAATAGTGCGTTCTAAGAAATCATAAATAACCCAGAAAATCAGTTCTGTTATGAATGTACTAACACAAGAACGTACTTGGAAGAAAACTGCATTCCTTAGTTTTAAAACTGTCATTTCATGTTTTGTGTAAAACAATGTGAAAGGGAAAAGGAAAACAGCAATGGATCTCAATTTGAAGTAATTTGTTAATTTTCAGACACATATTACAGTTAAGCACTGCTGGTTATGGTGATCACAAAGGTAAGACATGACACATTTTTTTGTGTATATAAAAAGCTGCCTTTATTCCTGGATGATTATTTAAGTGTAAATACAAGTGACCAAAAGTGGAGTTACAAGGTGAGATAAAAATTACAAAATGGGAAAAAATCTGCTTTGCCTCCACAGCATTATCTGGTTCCCCCTGTTGTCATACAGCCAGGGAAAAAAGCACTTCCAGAAAGCTCACCAAAGATCAAACTGTGTCTGGTGACAGCAGTGTCCAAACTATAAGTAATGTTCAAAGGATTCAACAATGCCTGTGACTGATCATTCTCTTTCCCTTGCCATCACCTGCTGATTTTGTCCAGGTGTTTTATGGCTATCTTGAGGCTCTGGAGAACAGACAGAATGAAGACTTTGCCAATTTCTTTTGTCTGGGATTGTGAATTCCTTACACAGATGGTGGACAGCCACAGGCTGGCCAACTCCAGGCACAATCGCCTTCACCCTCAGAGGGAAAGCATGAGAGCAGTATTATCTTCTCCCAAAGTACTGTCTGTAACATGTCTGTGGTTAGGGAATAGGACAAGAGCCCTTTTCTTAAAGAAAAAGAGGTTCCTCCCTGCCTCAGCCCCCACTATAGTGTGTGTGTGTGTGTGTGTGTGTGTGTGTGTGTGTGTGTGTGTGTGTGTGTGTGTGTGTTAAGAAAAAAATAAAATAAGGCTTTGGCTGGTGTTAGTAAATTAAGCATTCCTAAGCAATTCAAGAGGTTTGTCTAATAAGATAATCTTGTGTTAACGTGGTTTCATAGTATGTTTACAGTCTCTCAAGTATTCCAAACAAATCCTGCTAAATCTTACTAAGCAAACCTAGCCATTTCTGGCATCACTTTTTAAAGATGGGCACCAGGTATGAGCCTCCTCACCCTTTTTCTCTTACCCTGTTTGCTTACAAGAAAGCCCATTACTTATGTAAAGTACTGCTCAATGTGCAGTTACCTAATTGTGCAAGTACCTATTTAGATATGTGCTTTTCTCCTGCAGCAATGCAAATACGATTTCAAAACTGGTTATTTAAAGTAAAACTGCTACACTTCCACTTCTGACCTCTGAAAGTGTGACTACATACCAGGGAATGGATAGTATTTAACAAAATATTTGTGCAAAACTTAGGCACCTGATGAAGGGAAGTTTACAGAAAAGTGTGTGACTACTTCCAGTTCTCAAAACTTGAAGGGCTTGGAAAAATATATTTATTTTATGTGCATTTCATTATGAAGAAGCCAGATACAAATCTTGTATGACAAACGTATCATTGACAGCTTCTCTCTTCTCATATGCAATATGCACTTATTTAGGAAGTTTCAAAATATGTACTATAAAATAAGTAGATATCTAGGACTCAAATTACAGAAAGACGTTGGGAATCTCAGAACTATACCCATCCCATATGCTGTTTCAGTTTTGCTTATAGGTGATGTGAATGAACTCTGAATTCATAAGTAAGATGTAAGGCAATGTACTCCTCTTAGATCCTCAAGACACAGACTTGCCCCTCACATCCCACCCCCCAACTAGGGATCAGTGTCAACATATACATAGGGAGAGCAGTGTAATGGAGCTGATTTCTGTCATGCAGATCTGAAAGCACAACTATATCCTGCTCTAAATTATTTATTTTAATGCTAAAGGGTATAACATTTTCATCTTTTTTGGAAAAGTATACTTAGCAGTTATAAAATCTAGCATCATAAATGTTAGAGAAGGAAAGGACCATTACATCACCCTGCCTATCTCCTGCCAAAATGAGCTAGTTGCCTACTGTATATTTTCTAGCCTCATACAAAACGTTTCCAGTAATCATCTGCTGATGTTTTAAATGCTCTGAATTACATTAACACTTAAAAAAAAAAGAAAAAGAAAAAAAAAAAGAAAATGTAATGCTCATAGAAGAGTTGAACAAGTAGCCTCAGAATGACAAGTCCCTTTTTTCTACTACCAGAGGTAGCAGCAGTAAAGCTTCTATACACTGTTTGGTCTACCAGCACTTCATAACCCTGACCTAAGGAGGTCAACTTCATGGTTGAAAAAGCAGCTCAGCCTCCATGGCTCATTTCATCTTTCAGCCTCCTGCTGTGATTACTGACAATTTAGCCAATGTATTTATTTATTTTTATTTCCTTACTGTACCCAAATACAGAGATACAGCCACATAATATACTAGCCATATCCATAAAAAGGCTGCTGTGGATGGGCCTACACAAACATCATCTAGAAGTCTTTGGGCTTATTTTTTCTACAAAGATGCAGAAAACTTCTCTGTGGCTTCTTGTGATTGTACAAGCATCCAAACAGAAGTGTTCCCATGCCCTTTACAAAAACCTGTTAATTTTAACTTTACCCCATTACATCTTCCCCTTGAGATGTTAATTTTAACTTCACCCTTCCAATTTTCCCTGAGAGATAAAAACGACCAGAAGAGTAGCCAGCATAGGATGTGGAAGCCTAATGAAATTAAGTGAGTTCCATGGATGAGCCTGTCTCACTGTAAACTGAATTCCTGACAACTCCAACTCTGCCAAGCATTTAATCCATAAAACCCTACACAACACAGCTGTGTTTCTAGGGGGGCAGGGGGGCAAAGGGTATTTTTTTGTTTATTTTAGCGGATTGTTTTAGTTTCCTTTTGTACTCCACAGTGTCTTAAAACCTTAAAAGGGCACATCACTGATGGCGGTGATGGTAATGTCACACCTGAGTAAGTAACATAAAAGAAGTGACTGTGGATGAACTGGTCCTAAGAGAGGGAAAACTGGATCCAAGTGTGGATGATGGAACTCACTTAAACTTGGCAGGATGACTACCCAACAGAAGGAGCTCAACTCAGAAAAGTAAGATGGGAGAATGGAATAAGAGAAAAAATGTGCCTGCTGGGAACTGGGCTGAGAATGACATGCTGCCCTCAGATGTTAACAGCAGTCTGATGATGGCCTGGACTGAATTCAAACCAGTGACCTAAAGCAGAAAGATTCTGTATCTAACTAGTAATCCCCTGATCCATGGTACTTCAGTACTTCTAATACAAAAGAAAAATTATGGTCCCAGGGGAGAATTCATTGGAGGGTAGCGTGCTAGAGACTAAAAGAAATTTAAAAGCTTATGAAAAAACATGTAGTTTCTTCCACCAAATGATAATGCTCTGTGAAATTTATCAAGGCTAAAAACTGGGGAAAGAAACACCAAAACCAAACACCATTTCTTATAATTCTTGTTGAATAGCCATCAAGGGGTGAAATTTCTTCAGTTCCATTTCATGATTCAGTTTTTCATTACACTAGTGGACTTTCAGGATTAAAATTTTTACAAGACACACAGAAAAGGAAGGGAAAAAAAAAAAAAAAAAAAGACTGTTTGACTAGGCTCAGCACAAGCCATGGGATGTATGTAATATGTGCATTTAAAACATAACAAGAGTGTACATTGTCAGTCCTCAATAATGGAGGCTTCAAAACACAACTTCAGCAGCTGAAGTTATTTAAGAGTGAAAGTGTAACATAAAAAGTAAAATTGGCTTCTTTTCTGAAATGACAAAAGTTGCATTATTATAACAGTGAAATAACATGGCATGCACTTTTTCTTGAGAACGTGTTAAGCTCCTAACTGATTAGCAAGGAATGAAAGAAAACATGCTATATTTTTATTGTAGATACTATTTACAAAATAAGACTACATAATCTTATTGGGTAGTATCCTGTGAGCATCTCAAAAATCCTAACAAATTGTATGTCCTAGGTTAAATACTTTTAAAAGCAGAAAATTACTGTTTTTAAAAGGTTTTATTTTTGTTATAAATTCACCATCTTTCCCATATCATTCCCCCTCTCTAGTGAGATTATCTGTGGATTGTAACTATAATCATCTCTCAACAACAGGGTTTCTTAATACAAGGTGAGTTTTTTAAACAACTTCTTACACGAGTAACAAACATTACTCTTCAATTCCAGAAACATTCAGTCCATGCTATGAACTGATAATATGCCAACATTTTTGGTTTTATTTAAGCTCATTTCAAGTTTCATCAGCAAGGAGGAAGAAAGCCTTGAAATGGTAACATTCACTTTATTTTTCCTCTATTCAATGACTTAAAACAAGAAAAGATAAAAGGATATGCTAAAAGATTGAGCCAAAAAATAGTTGCTTCAGGGCAGATATTTCTTTATGTCATGTTTCAGCCTGGAACAAAGTTTTACACACAACTTATAAACCTGGAAAAGAAAAAGGATTTATAGTTCAAGTGTTACTGATACAACCTTAAGTACAGTGTGCTACTGACACCTTAACTACAGCATTGCATATGGTGCTGCTGAAACAAACCATCTCATTCTTTCTTTTTACTCAAAGAATGCTGTAATCATTAAAGTATTCTTGCCCTCTGTATTCTTGGGAGTGGTCTGTCCATAAGTTATTAATAAACCATGGAAAGGTGCAGCAGCAGACCAACTATTCATATTAATGACTGCCTCATGAATATTCAGCTGCATGTTGACTCTTACCTCAGAGGACCAAGGGAACCAAAATCCAGCCCCCTATTCTACCACTTAAACCTCCTCATGCTGTAATATTTTATTTTGAATAATAATGCCTAAATCTGTAACACTGCCTCTTTTGCAAAGCTAAATAACTGTTCCTGTAAAAGTGTGAGTGGGGGATTGCTATCAGCCTCATTAAAAAAACCCCACAATGAGTACACATTGTAGTCATGTCTTGAGTTTGACTAGAACTACATTACCTATAATTTAACATCTGTGCAGATTTAGTGCTAAAGTAATAGTTGCTGCTGCCAGCTGCATCATGTTCTGAAACTAAAACTACCTATTTGGTTGTAATATTCCCCTTCTAGTCAAATATGATGCGGCATGGATGGGCAAATGTGCACACACAATTCAAAACACTCTGACTACTGTTTTCCTTCCTACTTAATACCTTTTACTCCCACTGACTTTTATTTTTGACTTTTCTGTATTCTAAATTGAAACCTCTTGACCATAATCATTCCAGCAACATTAGACAAAAGCCATCATTGATGTAGAAGGCTTCTAAGTGGGATTTATCAGGGGCTTGTTTGCCTGAATTGTCATTTCATTATTCTTTCTCAAAAACATTTTTCTTTAAAGAACAGCTCTTCTATAGACAAGATGTGAATAAACACTAGATATCCTTTCAGGGCCAGCACACGCTTCCTTAACCAAATCCACCACTTCCTTTTCAAAAGACAGAAATCCTTCTATTCTATACATCCTCTAAAAGTTAGAAGTGAGCACCTTTACATGTAGTAACAAGCACCTGGGAAGCCAACTGGAGCAGTTGGAGCACATATTTTAATAAGCAGCTCTTTAAACAATAAAGTGAGTGGTAATTGGGCACAGAAACGTAAATTGTCAGAACTAATTAAGAAAAAGTCTTTGCTTTTCAGTGTGCTATATGCAAAATTATCTGTGAGATTACACCAGACATATATTTGAACAAGCACAGATTATTATACATTTGGTCAAATTATCTCAGAATATATAGATAATTAAGTGTGCTTTTCTTTTGGATAAAATTAATGGCAGCTTTCTGTCCTTAAACCAGAGCCCATGGGGAAACAAAATATGTCTAGCCCTGAAAGAGTTGTGGTAATTCAATCCCTGCACTCTCCTTATTTTCTTGATGACAAAGAGAAACTCCCAACTGGCAAGGCCACCTGCACTGATTACTCCTCCTTCCACACCCACGGAATAGGAAAATGAGCCAATGATCATTAACCTTAATTTCTTCTAACATAAACCTCAGCTTTGTTTTGTTTTGTTTTTTAGGTTTGCTTCTCTCAAAACTCCCATGAGACTGGGGGGGTGGGGGTGGGGGGTGGACTAAGGAGGAAAAAAAAAAAAGGAGGGGAAAAGTCGTAACTGTGGAAAAAAAAAAAATCAAGAGAACTGAAAAGAACTCAGTGGCTTTTTTCCTTCTGTTTCACAGCTGGCTTATTATAACTTCACAGCACTTGGATAAAGGGATTTTGAGGCACTATCATCTCTGTTGATAGCAACTTCTTTCCCTCCCCCGTCCCTCTCTCCAAACAATAAGGTAAATGCTAATGCATGGGTTTTCTGGGGTTTTTCTTTTTTTTTTTTTTTTTTTTCTTTTTTTTTTTTTTTTCCCTCTGAAGATACTACTGGGTAAAGGCAGTTGGCAAAAACAAAGATGGGTCTGGACATCAGGAATGCAGGTGTGGCCCAATGTCAGGACTAAAGGGCCAAGTACAACTGGGTGGGATATTTCCAGTGTAACTACTTCAAAATACAGTAGAGAATGTATCACACCTCCTGGTCATCCACATTCTGTTACTGCCAAATGGAGTAATTTTTGGTTCAAACTGTGTGGGACTAGCTCCCACTGGCATTATGTCACCTTCTTATGGATAAGGCACTCATTTGGACCCTCTGAAGAATATAATGTGTGTATATCTACATATATATATAAATACATACTAATAACAGATAATATATAAAAAATAATGCTGTAGAAATAATGGTTTGTATAGCACAAATGTGTGTACTGAAAACAGATACCCTGTTGTATTGTTAAGTCTCAAGACAGACCTAGGTAGATCTTAATCAGCATTTTCAAAGGAATTACACATCTATAAAATGACAAACTTATCAATTCATTGAAGTATGCTTGGCTATATCCCCTGCTGAAGTAATCTTTTTCCTGCAAATAATTTTTTAAAAATTATACAGATAAATAGAAGCAAAAAAAATTTTACTATGGTTTTTTTTTTTCATTACTATTACTGAATTAAAAAGCAAATAAATGTTCAAAGAACATAACAAAAGTGTGATTGTATTACCTTCAAATACATTACAACAAGCTGTTTGTCGCCTACCAAACACATACAGCAGGGCTTCTGTGGAGACCAGGAGGCAGACAGTAACTTTGATCACGCAGACATTCCTCATTATTTCAGACCTCAAATCAAGTAGCAACAGTCAGGGGAAGAAAGGGGTGAGAGACATGGGGCTGCTGGGGGAGGAAAAGGGAAGCAGACTGCAATTTTGTCCTAGGTTCAGCATCCTAATTTAAACAAAAACAGGCTGTTGGCATCTCTATGCTTCCCTGCAGCCCCCTCCCCTTCTTCGTGCTTTCCAGCCTCCTGGTTCACTAAAAATGACAAGCACATTTCTAGGCTCTGCTTTTTTATCAAGCTGACAAAGGTCAACAATACTAGCCAGAAGAGTGTTGAAGTATTCAGTGCCACAGGTCATCCTAATAGATACTGGAGGGACTCATTGCAACACCACTGTAAGCCAAGACAGCACGATTTTTAAGAGGCAGCACTTTGCACGTTCACAGCCTGGTTAATTTAATACAATACTGGCCTCTTGTTTGCAAAATATCATCGGCACATTTCAGAGCCGGTATGTTTCTGTGGGTGACAGTAAGGTGACTGAATTCAGGCATGTTAACAGATGCACCTTTTTATGCTCTGTTAAACCATGTCACAGACTACAGCCCCTAAGTGCATTCCTTTATTTATGCTGTAGCCAGCTGAGCTAATTATCAGAGACAGAGCCAGCTCTAGCTCTATAAAGTCCAGTGGCTGTGTATGCATGGGAGGAAAAATGGGATGGGGCAGGGGCGGGAGGGGAGAAGAGAGACTCTTTTTGAAAGCACTTTCTTAAACATGTCTTTGAAGTCTTTGTGTTATTTCGTGAGTGATATGAAGGGGGGAGAGCCGTATTAGCAGTTTAAGAATACAGTAATGTTTGGTGCAAATGTGCTGTGTCGTGTCCCGTCCCTCCCCCCCTTCTTTTTTTTTCCTCATATGAGCAGTTATGTTTAGGTCTAAACAGCTACAAAATAAACATTGGTACAAAACTCTCTCCAACACTCAAAAATAGTGGAAGATGCTACCCCATGAAAAAAAAAAAGGTAAACAAAAGAGCTTGTTACATCTCTCAGTACAATTCTGGTCTGTTTTATCATGTGTGGGCCCAGGAACACTCACTTACAGCTCTCCTTCCACCAAATATTCCAATATGCCAAATCTTCTCCACAGCCTTTATGCCACAGTCATATTTTATCAGTAGCAGCAGCTACCTCCTTTCAAAGATTCAAAATTCTCAGTTTGGCTATTTTTTCACCAAATTAATGTCTTCTGCTTGCACAATTTCTTCCTGTACTACAGTTTTCAGCAAAAAAGTTCATGATCATTAAGAGAAAAGAGGGGAAAAAGGACTTGATGTTGACATTTTTTTTACTACTTACAACTAAATGACCTTAACCAAAGAATTAAATCATTTGTCTTATGAGCAACAGTGTTGGTTTTTTTGGTTTTTTTTTGTTTTTTTTTACAACATACAATTTAGCTAATAACTAGTTGGGGCCAATCTGTAACAAGTCACATATTTCCATTGTCCCTTCACCCCCTGCTTATGCTTTTACCACATCCTAACAAAAACATGACCAGAACTGGTGAAAAACATACGGTTCCAACTAATGAATCACATACTTTCCCGCAAGTGCAGTAAGTACTACCAGCTGTGACAGTCTTGCTTTGGCAGTAGAACCAGTGCAGAACAAGGCCGACACATCTGAAACCAGCTGTACTGAAAAACCACAAGCAATTTAAGTCCGTCTGCCTTCTCAGGGGCTTCTTTGTCTCTGTCTGTGTCTCTGCTCTGTCCCTAAAACTTGCCAGCCATCTTGTTTTGACAGAGTTCAGAGTTTCAGAAGTTTCAAGGGGGAAAAAAATCCGCTGATTCAGGAAACTGGGTTTCAAGAAAATGATAAGGAGGTCTTTGTCAAACCAGCCCGAGTCAGAAAATTTAAAGAGACAGAGAATGCATCTAACTGTCTGGTCTCCTTGTGTGACAGCTTAAAGTAGAGAAAAAGACAGGCATATATTTAAAACATGCATATATCCATAAATTTGTATTTGTACCTAAAATCACAGAATGGTCCTCATGAATGAAGGAGGGTTAGAGAGAAATGCTGTCCTGAGATGTCAAGATTTTATCAGATTAAATCTGGGAAGATCACAAAACTCAAAAATTACTTCATTAATCTCTAATTATATACATCACCCCAACAGGAAAACCAGTAGAATTTATATCCCACCACACTGCCTTATGTGCTGTAAATGCCACATGCTTTATTGAAGACTATTCAGTGGTATTTCAGAGAGCCTTTTAAAAATCTTGAGGGGGACAATTTCTTGATTCTTCTATGCATAAGACAGGTACTAAAATTAACATATGCCTACTATACTTGACTGAGAGGGAGTGAAAAGTAATCAAGGGGGGCGGGGGGGGTGGGGGGGGTGGAGATCAGCATTGACTTCGAGTCTCTTTCCTTCACATAAGAAATGCTGTGACATTCAGGTCTGATGTTTCAGGTCCATCTAGGACCAAAAGCAAGTACTGAATATCACAATGGGAACTCCGCTTTTACTCTCATGCCTCCAAAGAAAACCCAACTCTTGCTTCCATCCTGAAGAAATGCAAAAGATATAAACCCTAATATTCTTTAAAAGATCCTTGCCCAGGACTGGTATTTCCATATATTGCAGCTCACATAGGTATGTATTTTAGAGAATATCCATATAGAAATTGGGTGAAAATTGTTGATGTAAAATGATTTTTCATTAATGAAACCTTTTTCAGAATTTCTGAACAAATTTAGATGAAATCATGATGGATTTTTAAAAACACCGCAACAGGTACATCACACATCTATCGTAAGATTTTTCAGCAGACGTGTACGCCCCCCCTTCAATATATTTTTGACAAGCAGTGAAAAAGGCCAAAACCCACAGCACTTTGTCCCCTTTTGGTGACTGTTTTTGTACAGTCTATACATGTGCACACAAACACTGTAAACATGTTTTATCAGCTTTAAGGCTTTTGGTTCTCACTGGATATGGTCACGTTACCCCCAAGCAGTAAAGCCGTTAAGTGAGCTATTCAGAGACTCTCTATCAAGTGCAACAACACTTTAATGCAGTGCCGAGCTATTATATATTTTGAACTCACACATACTTTGTAGAAAAACTATTTAAAGTATAGTTTAACATATAAATACATGTACTGTGACCTCTCTCTACCAAGCAAGCCTGTGATGTCATGCTGACATACAAAGAGCAATGTATGCACTGCAAGTCCAGTTATACAGACCTTCCTCTGTAATCAGGAAGGGAATCAACAAAAAAATATTTAAACTAACAGTATTTACAAATGATGAGAAACTTCTCAAGTCAGCTTTGACATACCAAACAGCATCATGATTTTAAGAATTGTTCAGATTATTATTCATTCCTGGATGTGCCATGTATTCTACAAGGAAGCTTGAACTTACTCTGTTTTCAGAGAGTAAAGAAATACCCTTAATGGTATTGTATTCATCCCTTTCTGGTACATGGATATCCACTCCTGAATCTATCTGTGGTCACGTTATTGTGTTTCCTATACCAAAGGTAAACCTGATGCTGTTCTTACATTACAGCTGAGGTTCTCACCAGCACTGGAAAACTGGGAAGGGTGATCAAAGATGCTGAAATTTATCTCCATCCTCTCCTTCTTGGTAAAATAGACTGAAGACAGTTCAGACATATGCCCTCTAAAGAGCTGCACTGGCTGGATTGGGATTTTAATGGTTTATTTGTGTGGGACGGGTATAAGATGTTATAAAAAGAACAAAGTCTTTGAAGTATCTTGTATATTACCTTAACATCAGCCCTGCTCCAGCAGCATCAACTGTGCAGTCTTTTAGTTAACATAAGGTAAAAGCAAATTACAAACCTGACTTCTTTACACACTTAAAAATCACCTTTTTCAACTGTAGGGCAGAAGGTGGTTTTGTTTTAATGATTTACTGGTTTACCTCAAATTACAAACTAATAAAACATATTTCCTCTTAAAATGAAAGAGGTCTTCAGCAGACCTTCGTAGACTCAAATAAAGAATAGTCACAACAATAATAAACTGCTATCACTGAATTAGCTTTATAATTTACATTACCTTCTAATGTGAGCTTTATTCTTCTGTCAGCACAGAAAATGACGGCCATACATTTTTCCAAATTCAAAAGAAGAAAACCCCACACAGCTAGTCAGGCATCAAAAGAAAGAACTGCGAGAAGACACTTAGAGATGTCCAGTATCAACATAGGAGGGATAACTTTTGCATGGTGTCATATAGCTTCATTTACAATTATACAGCTAATTCTAAATCCCTGT
The DNA here is from genome assembly GCF_965140245.1 of Athene noctua. Lineage (NCBI taxonomy): Eukaryota > Metazoa > Chordata > Aves > Strigiformes > Strigidae > Athene > Athene noctua. The sequence goes on along the minus strand of NC_134077.1, from coordinate 64,652,206 downwards.
TATCAAAATTTTAATATAATGAGAATTGAATAACCATATGAACAAGATACCTTTTTAGTTAACATTTTAATCTCAGGGTTTTTTTTCTGAAATAGACATTTCAATTTAATATAAAATCATTCCAAAAATTACAGTATAAAATACAGTACCCTATACATTAGCAAATCTCACTACAATTTCCTGAGTAGAGCAAAATGTATTCATGCACACTTCCCTGAATGGGAAACACGATCTCTGTTTGTCCTGTTTCAATTAATGGTTGGTTATCAGTTCACTTTTTTGCATTAAGATATTAAAAAAAACCCCACATTGCAGCAGAGGAATTGCTGAGAAGGATTAAACTCAGGAATCAAATATTTTTTTTTTCTTGACAAAAAGTTTTGAAGCATTAATCCAATCTATTATTCAAAACCAATGTTATGTAACTCAGCCAACTGTAAAATTCATCCAGTGATTTCCAGAAGTGGTTGGACTGTTTGAATTGAAAACTACAGGTTTTTTTCTAGAAATTGTATGATTTATACAAATTGCCAATCATTAATGCACCTTTTATAAAACAAAAGGAAGGTATAAATTTACTGTATGTTAACAGTTTGACTAAGCCAAGTTATAATTAACAGTAGTTCCTAGAAAAAAGGTGATATCTGCCCTTGGTAGTTGGCTAATATTTAGTGTTAGAATATCATATTATTTCTTGTAAGAAAAAATAAGTTTAATCATAGATTTGAACATGACAGTACTATTCCCTGCTTCTCTGAGGGGCAGATTCAAAGAGAAATCAGCGACCCATCTACCTTCAGGTACATCTCAAGTTTCTTTGGAAATAGCTACCCTTCTCTCCCAGATAAGGGAGCATCCAAGGTAGTAGAAGATGCTGAGGTTTGCCGTTCTTCAACATGTCAACTGGGTAAGACAGAGATACTGTGCTCCAGCCATGTAACTGAGGCCATAGAACAGACAGATCAAATGTACACCTGCATGAGGCATGTAAACAACAGCCATAGAAGACTGTGAATCTATACTTTTTTGATGTTTCAACGTGTATACTTTGATTTGCCCTTCACAGTTACATGAAAAAACCCCAAGATTTTCTTAGCTATATATGTGCAACTCTATAGTTTTTCAGTAAGAAATGTGTTCTTTTGCCCAAGAACACAAACTGTGTAACATATATGACATTAGTTTTGGGTTTGAGGAGTGTTCCTTTCTTTTTTTAGAATTATAGACTAATTTAGGTTGGAAGGAAACTCAGGAGGTCATGTGGTCCAAGCCCATCCTGAAAGCAGGGATACATTTAAGCAGCATCTCTTCTGGTTGACTTTTTCTAGAAATCATTTTGTTATGTTGGGGTTTTTTTTCCATAATTTAAAAATTATATGAATACAGAATTCTTGACCTACCTTATTAAGCATTACAATCTACAATAAGAAAAATAAACACGAGTGTTGAAACATTTGCCCATAAAGAGATGGCACAGGCAGGATCAGAGGTCAGGTAGGAGCTTGCAGTTCAATCCATCAAACACTGTTGCCTCACAAGTGTTTACATTGTCTTTTAAATAGACTTCAAATTAGTTTTACCTGCTTAGCAAAATAATGCTATGCACTCCTTTCCATGTAAATAATGAATATACAAAACATCGTGTGGGCTAATACTAAAGTCTACATCGTTTCAGAAAGGAATCTTTATTTTCATTCTGTGCTTAGTTTTCTCACAGTTTTTAATGAAGTCAGGATCTTCTAATATTTTGTCAAAAAAGTCTCACCCAAATCAAAATTATAAAGAAATGTTCTCTACAGTCTCCTAGTTTCTTGCTTTTTAGCATGTTAGAAAAGCATACACTACCCTCAGAAAAGCCCTTTCAGTTTTCCCTTATCATCCATTAGGTGACTAGTTGTAATTCTGTGTAAATAGTTTTTACTATGTCTTTTCTTTCCATCAAAAACCTCATCCCACCTTTCCAAAAGGAAGAGTAAAACTTCAGAGTACCTGAACAAAGTATATTTAACAGATATATTTTATGACACTAGAGCTACAAGTCCTTAGATGAGCACCATTAGTGATTTATTACAAATCAGGTTCTTCCACTTCCTGTCTAAGCTCCAGAATCATTTTAGCCAAAGCTGGCATTGCTGCAGATGTGAGCTGTGTTACTATATAATGGGGACAGCAACGGAAATATTTTCCTGAAAAATCTAACTAGCCCTAGTAATACCCACAATTTACTTACATGCAGTCTACATAAACAGTTATACTGGATTTAGCTTGTGTTTAGGACCACTTGATAAAAACTATTACCAGTGTGGTTTACATAAATTACATGTAGTCTACTCCATATGGAAACCATATTTTAGCAGCAACCAGTGTTTAATAATGAACACTCTGCCTTGCTCTCTCACAGGCAGGCTCTTTCTTGCCTCTTTCTGGCTGTGCACTTCCTATGATTTAAGAAGATATTTAGCTCATGAAACAAATCATTTGAATATTCATGCTGCAGTTAAAAAGGGATTAATTTTACCCCATGTTATACTGGTAACAAGATGACCTGCCTCTTTGAAATGTAGTGCACTATATTATCCTCTTCTATAAGTTTTTTCAAATATAGGCTAATAACAATTCACTGCATGAACACCATTATTTGTCTAACTTATTAAATACTTTTAATTGTTTACTTCATGATAAGTCTCTTTACTTTAGACCCTGTCATGTAAAATTAATTAGCCAGCAGGCCACAAAGAAATACAAGCACAAAGTAGTTCAGTATTTTATTGTAACTTTGTGTACTTTTGTATTTTTTAAAATAATGGTGGCATCTTCTACATTTCATTAGATGTGATATAAGGTGTAGGTTAAGCAGAAATCATGGAAGACTATATACTAATGATAGGAATAAATGTCTTCTTGAAGATTTCAAGCTTGCATATATACTTAGATTTCCCTACTAAGCTTATGCAAAAGAGATAATTTTTCTGTCAGGTCTGTAAAAAGGCTGGAATTCTGATCCTTTTGAAGTTCATGGCAATTTTGTTCTTTTGCTGTGGCCAGATTTAATCCTCAAATTTATAAAGTGTTTAATATATTAGTTAGCAGGGAGAAAAAGCAGGTTCTAGCAAAAGCACTTCCAGAAAAATAAAAGCTGTTACAACAAGAGCAGGCCTACCCCATTCCTCTGTTCTTTATTTAAACTTTTAAGATATAAGAAAAAGCTTAAAGATTTTACCCAAATAAACTAGTCAGAGAAATTTAATGAAAACCATGAGCTAAAAAATAAAAACCCAAACCCCAAGAAAAGCTCTTATAAGGTAATGCTCTAAGGACCTAGATGAGATGCTCTTCTTCCTGGAAAATTTAATTTAAATTTCACAGAATTTAATAGAAAATGGCAACATTGCTAAGGAGCTTTAAACTAAGTCTTATTGTGTATAAATACCTATACCTCTATAATATAATTCTATACAATTCAGAAAGCTTGTATCAAGGATACAATTCTTTATAGCTCACATACAATATAAACTTTCAAACATCTGGTGAACTTCAAGGCAGAGCTGTCCATCTCCCCCGAGAGTTATCAGTTGGACTATAATGTTATCAGCTTTTGCACACTTCTTGGTGAGATGCAATCTACTTGCCTGAGAACACGAGGGAGAGCCAGGAATTCCTGTTTTGGTTCCAAATTTGTGGACTCTCTAAGATTTCTGGTAAGTCAAGAACTCTCAGCTGCCTCACTTTCATAGCCTCCAGAAACAGTGATATATAGGTGCCTACTTTTCAGACCAGCAAGTACTAATTACCAAATTACTGACCATTATATAAATACTTCAGTAAAATTATTTGAATGGTAGTACTCACTTCACAGTGCCTGAAAACAGACACTTTAAGAAGATTTTAAAGTAGAAACAGCGAACAACATCAGCATAGGAACACCACTTATCTTAGGTGCAGACACAGTGATGCCGTTTACGAAAGCAAAGAATTTCAGTTGCCCAGACAGGAGTTAGTGCCTTAATACAGTGTAATTCATCATAACTCAATCAGCAGTTCTCTCCAGATCAACTGACTCAACAGCTCAATTCCAGTTAACCCAGTGTGCAGCAGTGATGTGCCACAGGATGCACAGAATAACTTTGTGTGCTCCCCAAAGGTCATGACAGTCAGAACTATTTGGCTGCTTCCTGAAGACAAAGCTGTTTCGCAATCTAATGAACTACTAGAGAATACCTGGAGGGTGTGGAATCTGGATACTACTCAAAGCTTGCCTTCTGACATGACTTTTATCTATCAAAGACCAACACCTGTCCCCAAACTCCAAACTGGTAACTCAAATACAGTTTGTGAGACACTAAGAAATCTGCATCCCAACAAGGCAGAAGAGAGTTGGTAAATACCAACAACAGTCTTTATTGTGAAAAATGTGGAGAGGAATGGCAAGAAAAGTGCTGACGGTTTGAAGACAATGAAATTGTTCTTTTAAGGCAGTGGTTCTTAACCTGTAGTCCGCTGAGCCCTGGAGGGCTGCAATGTCATCACAGGAGGTCCGCAAAGGCTTAAAGCAGGGGTGGGGAACATGCAGCCTGAAAATATTTGGTCTGGCCCAAAGCAAGCCTTTTTCCAGAACCCCCTCCCCTCAATGCTGCTCTCATACTCAAGCCCTCTGCCCTTCTGTTTCACAGATCAAGGATGCCAACTAAATTCAGACACCAGAGTAAAAAGAGTAGGCTTATTTTACTGTTAATAATTAAAAGATAACCAAGTAATACAGAAAATAAGCAATAGGGCAAATACAGAATAGTGCACTTAATTGTTACTACATACAGTTAATTTGAAGAAATAAGAATAAGCAAAGTAATGCACCTAATCATTACTACATGATGGGCAGAATAGTGACTAAGAAAGATGCATCACCACCTGCATACGTTACCAACATCCAGATCCACAGATGCTGGGGAGTCCCAGTTGCAGTGAGGATTTGGAGAACCTTTCCCTGCAAGTGGGAAGTCCTACTTGATGCATCCATCCATAGGTAAGGCATCCAAAGTCGTGCAAGAGGGTCCAGCCTTATATACCAAAAAAAAAAAAAGCAAGTCATAACGACTTGCACTTTTCTTTGAGCGGAAACATCTAGTTTCATCTTCCTGTTGACTTCCACCCAAAGCCTGGCCAGGGCTCGGGAGGGAGAACCAAGGGAGTTTCTAACAAGGCCAGATACTTGGGTTCTCAGCCTTGAACAAAGCTAAGCAAGGGAAGTTGGACACGTTCTCACAACATTTCATCCTCACTACTGCTTACATTTTGTCTAAGCTACATCTTTCACTAGTGAGCATACAAATTTCATTAATGATAAGATACTAATCAATAAACACTAACGGTAATACAGAGTTTACTAACTAGCAGATACTAATAATAGATAATGTTTGGTTGTGAGATTCATCTAGAGGTCAAATTTGTCCTGACACAGTAGTATATGCTGTGCTAGTATGGTTGGTGGGACCTACTTTCACTAGGCGGTTTTTCTCTTAAAGACATTTTCTTAACTGAATGGCCCCTCTTTAGGGCCACAACGGGGCTGAAGTCTGTTCCTCCAAGTGGTGGCCCTGGACCCATAAACAAAAATATACGGTGAGAACACAGACAATCAAGGGGGGAAGTGAGAAGAACTGTAAAAACTTTTCATCAAATTTTAATGTAAAAATTGGCATCAAATTCAGAATTAGCATGTTAAAATACCATAAAATGGGACATTTGAGAAAGAAGAGTGTTGATGCTATTATTTTAAAGTCATAGAGAATCATTTCAATAAAGGTATTGTAATAGGAGTGTGTGCATTAACAGTTTAACTTATTTCCCCTTCTCTCTGAATTTGAAAGCTATTCATGAGGACATTGAAATAAATATTTGACGCAGTCTGGTGCTTTAAATCTTGAATTAAGTCTTGGTGGTCCGTGGCCACAGAAGGTATTTAAAGGGAGTCAGTGAAGGAAAAGGGGGTCAGTGAAGGAAAGGTTGAGAATCCCCATTTTAAGGCATTATTCACAGTTTCTTGTAGAAGTTTTAGTAAATCTCATGAACAAGAAAATAGTATTATATCAACAAATTACAATTAGATGGCATGTGTTGCTCCAAGTATGAAAATGTTTCATAAAGGAACACTCATTCCCAATTTACAGTTGGAAAAAGCTAGGTATATGAAGTGGAACCTGGAAGTAATTAATGAAAGTCCCATTAAGAAAATTCAAATACCACAGATTTAGAAAAATCAGAATTCAGTGAGAAAGAACACCAACAAACTGAACTTGCAACTCATCCTTATTGATCCTCTCACTAAACTAAGCTTTCTTTTATATAAAGGTGCTGAAAGGCCATATAAACAACACTGTAGTGGTTTTAACATCCTAGTATAAGTAGTAAATGATCCTTACACTTAAATAAACATCTACAAGTGGCAATCTCTATCTAAAATGCTCTAAATTCTTTGGCTGAGTAAATGAAATTGCCCATTCCATGAAATTTCTAAGAATTTCTCATCCCAAAATTTCACAAATGCTTGGGTCCTGTTTTGCTGCTGCTTTGAAACCAGCTATTCATAATGTGCTGAGATTCCTGATATTCAGGTACAATTACAGAAAAAAGATATTTAACGTGGAGAGTTTACGTGGACAGTTTGGGCAACTGTCTCAGAAAATGTATGTATTCCAGATGAAAAATCTCATGACAGATCCTCTTTCAGAAAAACAAATTAGGTCTAATCAGTAATAGTGATTACTGACTTTTCAGATAGCAATCCAGACCCTTTAGAGAACCTTGTAGGTTTCCATTCACAGGGGATACATATCTAGTACTAATAAACCATCATCTTTTTCCTTATTTAGCCATCACAAAATTCTGAATAAAATCACATGCTGTTTTCATAGATAATTAGGTACAGTTTGGGTCAGATCTATTTAACATGGAAAAACTGGCAGATCTCAAACTGTTATTGTGAGAGTCTGTTACTACTGGCACAAAACTTAAGTATGTTCATACTCTTCTAACTTCTAATTTCAGTGTTCTGCTACTAATTACTAATGTCAAAACCAGAACAAAAGCTCACTGCTTGGCTTGTTGACTTCTGCATACAGATGTCAAAAACACAGAGTTCATTAATGATTTCAAGGTGACGGAAACCAAAGAGATGTCCAAAACTGTGCTGTTGATTATTGGTTCTTTTCAGATTAGTATCTTCATGAATGGAGAAAGTACAGTTAAAACCAAAATCTTAATTTGACATACACTCTACGACACTTTACACTTACACATAGTACCAAGGGAATATCCTGGAGAGCCTAGAATACGTAAGGATGTAAAAAACTTAAATATAAGCCTATTTTGCTGAACCGCATGGCATCAAGTGGTTACCAAAGAAGAAAGACTAGCGCGCAAGTGAGATAGAAATAATACATTCACCAGTAAGTGAATGTGTAATGTCTTCAAAAAGAGTATGTAGACATTTGTTTAAAATGTCTTATGTGGTCAGTTTTTAAAAATTGCAAAGAGGCAACAATGGGTAGTTACCTGTGTGACTGACATAAAAGTAGTATAGGGTATAATTTAAGATGTTCATAAGCATTTACTAAACATTACAAGGAGCTTGCAACTACAATGGTGATCTCTCCTTCTAGTCAGCATAACATTTTGTAACATTAGAAAACTGTATTTTAACAAAATTCCAAGCCTGCCAATTTAAGTCCATTCTAACTCTGGTACCTAGTCAACCTACCATAATACAATTCTTCCAAGTAGAAAAAATAGTAATTATTATGTCCAGATTTCCACACGCTCATTAACATTTGGCTAGAAAAGAGGGGTAAACATACAGTTATTTTATGAAGTCCTGAACTACACTGCTTTTGCAGAAGCTGAGATTAGTTGTTAGGGTAACAAAAATGTGAAAATCTAAACATGCACTCAGCCCATAAGAGGAAGAACCATCACTGGCAGCCTTTGCTTCCACAGGAATTTTTTCAGTCTCTCATACTCAGTATTGTAAGCTTACATTCACAACTGCTGTTCGGAAGTCTTTTATCCTTATATTACAGTGTGGAAGGTCCACAGAAACAGCAGTGGTAGCAGGTACATACTCATGTCAAGCTCACAATTATTGTAAAATGGGGTGGGGTAGTTTTCACGTCCAGCATCCCTCAGTTCTACAAATCTGTAGCAGCACTTGAAAGGAGACCAGGTAAATCACTTACAGACAGGTGAGACTATTCCCTTTACAGTACCTCCTAAAAATATTCCATTCAGTAGTGAACAGACTAATCCTCAAAACCACAGAAGCGTTAGAAAATACTGAGAATTAATTGTTATCTGTATTTATCTGAAAAACATGTCAAACCTCAGAAGGTGGCTACCTAAACTATTCTTCCTGTATGCTTATATACTTTGAAAGCAGTTTTCTGAAATTCTCCATATTAATCTCCTGATCCACATTCCGAGCTATTTTTGACTTGTCTAGAGTACAGCTACAACACCTGCACTCTCACCAATACCTACACAAACTCCACTGACAGACAGTAGCCATTTTCTGACCTTGTTTTAGTTCCTCCCTACATTGTATGTCAATATTCCCACCATTAAGGGATTTATTCACAGAAGTCACTACACAACTGAAGAGTTACAAGGTATGATTCGCACTATAACACCTGGGATCCTATTTCGTCTGTGAAGAATCCAAAGGCTGGTAACTCTGTGTTTCAGGCGGGCTGCCTGGTTGTCTATAAATCAAAACTATGCCCAGCAGTCCCAAGTAGGATCAACCCCATTGTATATGCACTTCACAGAGGGCTTTTAGGACAATTTATCTCTCTGGAAAGCTTGCAAAAACTACTGGGCAATTTATACAAGTCTAACTTTTGAGGAAAGGTCAACTGTACAACTGATCTCTTCACATGCACTAAGCCCAGTATGTCCCGACCACACTGTCCTTCCTCACTTTGCAGAGACTATCTCGTCAGTGCACATGCAGTAGGCCTGGAATTTCTTGGAAGCATGAGACTCAGTGACCATGTGCTGCAGAAAATGTGAAGACATTTTTATGTCCAGGAAATCCTAGGCAGAAAGACAATGGGCATAGTTTTATACCACATCTGCCTTTCAACAAGGTAATCAGAAATCAGCTCACTTGCTGATGGATTATTTGCCCTCATGATGAGAATTATGTATAATAAACCAGACTAGTTATAACAGCTGAGTGGTTACCCACATGATAATGATGCCTTTGTTTTATTGAAAAACACCTCCTTGGGAGACCTTTTCACAATGCAAAATAATACAGCAGTAAAATTGCTGTGGATTGTATCAATCTGAAAAACAATTTAAAATATTTTTAAATGACCTCATTAATTCTTAGCATATTAAAAAGTATTTTCAAATAGGCAAAACTAAAACATTTAAAAAATTACTACTACATGTTTTACTTTTGTGTAGTATGTTATTAACTGCTGTACTGTCAGCATCCCCTTTTGTACGAAACATCCTGCAAATCACAATAAATATTTTTAAAATACCACTTTTTATTAAAAAACGCGGTGCTATTCTGTAATTCTTTTTTTTTTTCCTCCCCTGAAAAACAGAAACAGAGTCAAGACAGATGTTTACAAATTAACTTTTGAACACTCCAATAACCATGCCTACAATCATTCCCTCTGTCAATAAGTCTCTGGCTGGGCAGTAGGAAGACAGGCATCCTTTCCCATCCCCCACTGTACACAGATGACAAATTCCTTCAGCAGCTCCTCCTTCAAGTGCTGCACATCATTTGGGGAATTCATTGCATCTAAAGAGTGGCTCTGTGGAAGCCACTGGCACCTCAGCCATAAACAGAAGTGAACCCCTACATGCTGGAAGATGTTAATACATGCCTCCATCTGCAACTTCCTTTTCTAGGCTATTCTCTATCTTGCAGACAGCCCAGGACCAGCAGATCAGGATGGAAATGGTTTCAGAAAGCTATCTGGAGATGCTTTGTTGGAGACAGAGCCTTAGATCTCAGAAAGTGAGGGATTTAGGAAATTCATCTGCACTGTAAAAACAGCAGGGACAATCTAAACTTTTGTCTAACACACATAAAATAAATACCTGTACACCCAAGTGCATTCAAGTTCACAGCAACATCCTGCTTCCTTTTTAAGCAGAGTAATACTCCTTAGTAAGGTTCAAAAACATGGGAGGAAAAAAAAGAACTTGCCCTTATCTGCAAATTATTCTCCCACCATAAGCAAACACTAAAAGTAGCATGTTGCTTAGCAACGTTTATCATTTGGCTTAAACCTGCTCATCACAGTTAAGATTTATCTTAATGTTTCATAGGCCAAAATAAACAGTGACCCTCCACTGTTGTGTTGTTTTCACAGGTTGTTAGCGGAAGTACATTGATTATTTCTAGGTTGTATTATACTTCTAGCATGGCAGTTTTAACTCTGCTCCTCTGGTCATTTCTACTGAGTCAAGTCCTGATAAAAGCAAGTAGGCACACAGGGACAAGGACATCAGACCTGTGCACAGAAACCTATGAACCTGAAAACTGAAGGCACTTAAATGCCAAGTGTAAGAAGAGAACACACTGTTGCCAAACAAATTCAGTTAAAAGTTGCCAGTGATGACAATGATAAGCAAATACTATGTTTTAGGTAATGTTTCCTACTATCTCTTCAGGTGCTTTAAAGAGGAGTTGATTCCGTTAAGGTCTTAAGACCTCTTGTAAAAACATTGATTGAAGTGAGAAACCAGTAATCAGAATAAACACTTTGAAATTAGGCAATCAGCATGAGTAACATATTTGCTTAACATTTCCTCCAATTTCCAAGCTATCCCTTAGGTGTCTTGCTTCTTTTGAAACAAAACTAAAATGCCTTTTGGACTCTCAGTAGTGGAAATAAACCACTGAAATAAATTACAGTTCTGATAGATACTATGCCCCTCCAGAAGTCTCCACCAGACAACCATCACCTCCTTCTCCCCTTCAGCAACTCAGCATTGCTGGGCAAGAGGGCAAAGGCAGAAGGAAAATTGCACCACCATTATTCTTTGAGTAGTGGCAGTCACAGCAGTAAACCCCCACAGAACCAACCCAAAGAGAACCACAATCCCATACTGACAAACACTGCACGAGCACAAAGGAAGCATAACCCCTGCTCCCAGCTGTGAGGGAAAACCTCTGTTAAGCAGAAAATAAACTGTTATAAGGCTTCAGGAACATAGGCAGCATTACTGTGCTGAATCTTGTTTGCTCCTGGATTGGGCTTGTTTTGATTTTTTTTGTCTTTTTTTGACACACCCATTATGTTGTCTTTTTTGCCATATAACAACGGCCAACAGGGTAACAAAGAATGGTAGTGTGGATGTGGTATAAGAAACAAGGAAGGACAGAATAAAAATGACTGGGAAGTAAAGAGAAGAACTAAGTGGAAGAGGAAAATGGGCTGAGGTAAGGCCATTCCAGACAATGCATAACAGGGTAAGAAGCATCTCCAAGGCACTGCAAAACCACAAAGGAGTGTCATGGGCAGGGAAAACTGTTTCTTCCACACCAGAATAAAAAGTTCAGTTTTGCATTCAGGAATACTGCTCTGCAGTCCTCTATCTGCTTGGCTGAAAGCAGCCACCTCCACATAAAAACTGCTCCAAGCCTTCTCTGGATGTGCAGCCGTGTCTTCCTCCTCGTTCTCTGCTGTTCAGAAATACAAAAACCCTACTAAGTGCTTTACAGAGATGATCACATGGAATTCTTCTTCTCCATCCAGTCAAACATATATTTAACTTGGGATTTACAGGAGTTTTATTTGCTTGTTTCTACCACAAAGAGTAACACTGAAATGATTTATCTTCCTAGTACTGTAAGGATTAGGATCAGATGTCATGCGGTAAACAGTCATTGAAAACAACTGGGTCATAATAGCTCTTCACAGGATAATTAGCAACACTTCACTAAAACTATGGACCAGAACAAGAGTTAAAATGAATGCTTCCACTAAATAGTATAAATAATGTTAGTTGTGAACTGCCCAAGTGTCACAGTAATTCTCAGGGAGAATCAAGTCCCTCAATATTACATCTTTCAAAATACTCTTATACAGAACTAGATGTGTATATATTAATACCTTTTTATGAACATTTACTAAAAATGCTTCTGAACTTTCTCTCTGTGTGTTTGTGTTTTCTTTGTGTTCACTTTCTCTGAAACTTCTGGGACTGTTTTCTGGCATGAAAGTTTGCAGAAACAACAAATTGAATGTTAAGTGGTAGCACTCTAGGAATGGTTTCCCAGAATGTAGGCATCTGCAATAAAGAACTGCAGGACAAATATTAAGTCATGAGGAAATGTGATGGTATGCATGTTATTAAATTTCCAAAGTTTAGCAACCATTTGCCCACCATAAGGTGCCTTTTTCAGATGAGTCTGGATAAGTTCCCATATTTACACAATCAGAGACATACTTCACAAAGAAAATTCCCATGATTTCAGCCAAATAATTACTAAACAAATGTGAATAAACTATACATGCATAGTTTTCAAAGGTTTAAAATTATATTGTTCATTAATATAGTGCCCTTCATCCCAAGGAGTCATGACACTTTTCCCAAACTCTCTATATATTCATACACTGAAATGCTGATCCATCTTGTTGAGACTGTGTAATTTCTTCTAATGCACGGAGAGGATTATGGTAAATTTTTAGAGGACTCTGACCTGTCCAAAGTGTACTAGTAGGTTTTTTGGGCTTTACTGGTTTTTGCAAGTCAAATAGCTCAGGCCAACATAGTTACCATAAACAGGCATAAGATTAATACAGAATGAGAATCAAATATATTTACAGGGAATGGATACCATTTCAGTTCTTTTGAGAGATCTGGTAAAACAAACTCCCTGATACACAGTTCATGTATCTCAGAACAATGACGGTGAAAGAATGGGTCCTGCCATGATTTCAAACAGCCCTCTCCAGAAGGGCTGGTACTCAGAAACTTGAGCCTAATTTCAAGGTATCAGTCTCAGGTGAAGATCCCATCATTTCAGTTGGGATCTTCAACCTAGGGTTTGTAAAGGGCTTCAGGATCTGTCCTGTTTATTTAGATCAGAAAACTATCCTTCCCCTTCTGGCTACCCTGTGAATGTTACATTACTTGAGGTATTGTAAACCAGACTGGCATATAAAATGTGTAATGGCATTAAAACTAGAAGGCTCTCTTAAATCCAAACCAGAACTGATACATATGGATTGACTGTAAAAAAGCAAGTTTACTTTTCATGCATTTTTAATGGATACATAGGATATTAATGGGGTGTCTCCTTTAAATTATGTGAAGAATATGGGCGCACAGTGTGTAAGTCCTGGGAAAATAAGGCTCTTGTAGATTAGTGGCAGTTGCTGAACTGTTTAGGCTTTTCATGCAAAATACTCCATTGTTAACAATTCTGTAAAGAAACATTAAAATGTTTTCAGTGCTCTGCCTTCTAGTCTGTGTAACGGAGGCTTTTTATGCCTGATCTACAGGACAAAATCTCCTAGACTGCTCAACTGGTTGCTTGCCTGTCTGCTTTCACAGTAAACAAACAAACAAACAAACAAAAAACCAACAAAAAAATATATTATTTTAAAATCCACATTTGAGTTCTTAACTGTTTTCTAGTTGCTAAGCTATTCTTTAGCCATAAAAGTAAATGTCTTCAGATAGTAGTCCCACTTCAGAAAATCTCTAGGACCTCTTAAACTAATAGGTAACATATAATCAATTTCTCTTTTTATTTAAAAGTTTAAATTCTGAGTTTAAAGTTAGATTTGAAATCATAATACTAAGCAAATTATTTCTACAGGGAAGCATCAGTTTTGAACCTGTGTAACTCCACTAATGTTTCCTTTTGCAGTCATTTTGATACAATCAGGATTTGACTCCAGTGGCCAAAGTTAGAGATCAAGAGAATTCTGAGAAAAAGGTTTAAAAAGCTGCTGTTACTTCATAATTCTAACTGGAAAGAAAGATTTTTAGCAACAAAGAATAAACAGGAAGGTGTGTAGCAAGTGAATCCTGGCCAATTTATTCATATGTTTCTGCCCTTCCTCCTTCAGATACAATTTTTCTAATCTTCCTTTCACTGGCATTTTCCATACATGAAAATATGTACATGGCATGTATGCTCCTATTCTCACAGGTCTGGTGATAAGCAATTTATCCCATGAGTTTAATGACTCATTTGCTTAAAACTATTATAGCTATGAATAGCCAGTACAAGAAATCAAAGTCCTGATTTTATGTATTTCTGCAGAACTTCCTGATATCCCACTATACAAATCTAGGCAAAGCAGAAATCTGTATAAAATACAGTCAGGCAAGAGTGTTTGCTAACCATTTTTTAGGAAGAACCTATCACAGACACTCAACTTTTCTCATCTTTGTTTTCTACTTTTATTCATTCCTTCTTTTTCCTTCTTTTACGATTTTCTTAGATATGACTTGCTTGACTCCCTACATTTCAGCAGCAGTTTTGACAAATTTAACAAAAAAGTAATCTATTTTATATCAAAATTTGAAACTTTTCCCTATATCCTCTCTCCTTTCCCCAAATCCACCAGATTTTACAACGTCATACACAAACTTGTGATAGTATTGCACTGCTATCCTGTTTAGTACTGTATTCAAAAAGAAAGCAAAAAACTCACAAAACAAGGGAAAACCCTTAGAAATATCTAAGTTTCCAGCCTTTAGTCAAAGTTGTATCACTTGGTCTATGAGCTTAGCTGTGTCCTCAGTTCTCTGGCAGATCATAGCTGGTAGCTCATTAGACTATTCTTCATGTTAAATTGCTGAAAAGAGTGATGTATTTATAATACAGCTTGCAATGCTATAAAATGGCTCATCAATCTGTTTTATTCATGGAAAGTCCACGTAAGGCCGCTAGTCTGTTACTGGCAATAAACCTTGGGTGCATTTTCAAAAGACCTGCATATTAGATAGTGATTTATAGACCCTGTCCAAGAAATCAAACATGATACTAACAAGGAAAGGCATAACTCAGTTGACACCTTGAAAAGCAATGTAATTCCATAAGTACATCATATGGCTATAACATACACAAAGAGAACAGAATACCTTGTTCTTAAGTGTAACATGGACTTCAGAAGATACAGTAACATTCAATGCACTACCATTTTGATATTTGCTTCACTGCTGTTACAAATTAAATATTGTATCTACTCTTTCCGTGTGTTGTAACAGTTGATGTATACACTGCTCACATTGCACTGCCTACCTTACCCACCTTGTGATTGCATACTGCCATAAATAAATTGTTTATCATCTGAGAACTATTTACATCTCTGAATACTATACCATACTGAACACTCTGTCATGGAATAATAAAAAACCGTTGGGTTTAAAATATTTTTCTTTTCAACCTGAAAAACAGGTTGAAAAATGCAAATTTAAATTATTCTATCACCTCACAAAATTACAAATATTTTTTTATTTATTTGATGAAACCAGATTTTTTATTTAATGTTAATTTTCAATAAGGCAAAAAGTTATTTAACAGTACTAGAGAGGGTATAAGGAACATAAAAGGTACCTGTCCAATTTAGTTATGCTCTTTATAACAAATGTAAACAGCTTAAAGAGGGAAGGCATAGGTTCTGCCTCAGTATTAAGCATCACCCTGGTGATAGGAAGTGATTTAGTATAAAAAACTCTTGAAATTTTCCTTTAAGAGTGGATAGTTTTCAGAATGCCACATAAAGTATTGAAATGACACAGTTAATCTGCGAGACAGCTAATTAGAAGTTTCAGTTGCACCTCTCAAAGGTCTCGGCAATTTAAGACAATTTTCAATCAATTTCAAATTGTTTGCAATGCCCTTCTTTTTTACAGTTACTGACTGAAAAAAGGGATACTAATTATAAACAGGAAGAAATGGCATTATATAAAAAACACTCTCAAAAGCACAAAGCAAGTAACAAAAGAAGGAAACTATATTCTGCCAATATCTTTTCACTAGTGCAATCACTAGGATTTGATCAACCAATGAAATATTTCCAATGACAGCGGGGCCCAACATCTCTCTGAAGCAAGGGGTTTTTTGTGTTTTCTACAATATAATAAGTAACATTTTCAGAATGAAGAGTCATATTAATATGGTAATATCTTTACAAAATGTTAGATAGAAACCTTTTTTTGTGTGTGTGTGTTCAACATTATATGAATTTTCAAAACTCATGAGTTTCAACACAAATTAAAAAATTGTAAAATGTGATTTTTAAACAGAGGGACTTCTATCAATAATTCTGCATCATCCTTTTCCAACAAGACAAAACTTCTCTGACTTGGTGATACAGTGCTTCCATGTCACATAATATGGTTAAGTGACAGCCTTTCAGCAGAAATGCAGATAGATTTAGATCATTTATAGTTTATTCTACAAAGCAAAATTAATCTCTATTAGGATAGACACTTTTCTTAGAAAGCTGTATAAAGAATGAAATATGCTCTCAAAGTAATGACTAAATAGTAGAACTAATAAAAATAAGTAAATCCTTTAAAATAAAGCAATTTTCTAATAGCCTATCATTTTAACCTCTGCCTACTCCTTTCTTCATTTGCCTTACTTCATCTATTGATTACATTAACTTTCTATTTTAAGTAAAATACAAGTGCTTACTTTGACTTACAAGTCACACAGTACTTTTCTCTCTTTTCTGTAAAGTACCTTAAAGATTATAGATCCTAAATATTAGTCAGAGGACCAATAGCATTGTGTTTGAAGATGGGTTTTTAAATAATAATAGGATTAACTAAGATACCCATAGTGAGTTTTATGCTCGGTTTTGTTATACAACAAAAGCACCAAAGCATCATGGCACCTGGTGATGTGTGATGTCAGAACACAGAGCTGTATTAGAACTTGGCTGAAGAAAATAACTATAGATAAAGGCTTCACAAAACTTCTGTACCCTCACAGATACGAAACCAGGTCTAATTGCTGGAGTCAAATGTGTGACTCAAGTTCACTTTTTCCATAGGAAAAGCAATCCTTACTACTGAGTTCTGTTCATCACTGAATAAGTGAGGAGGCTGGGGTTGGGGAGGGGAAGAGAAAGGTATTTAAAAGGAGGGAGATATTATCAGTAAACCAGTGAACCCTTGAAAACACAGCTCCTAACTCTGCTGCACTGAAATGCATTGTAATAAAATGCAAAAGAATGCTTAAAGTCAACTCAAATATTTCCCAGAAACGTGGTCATGTTTTTACACGTACAATATGCCTGGGTCATTTTACTATACCAACACAAATAATTACAATTCTATTAAAACTTTCCTGCCTGTGATTAGTGCAAAGTGGGCTCGTTTCCCACTCCCCCCACCAGGCCCATAAAAAAAATGCCAGCACTTTTTCTTGGTGAGAAATAGCAGTGGCTTTTTTTTCCTTATATGTTTCTGTAGACAGTTCTTGAATTCTTGAACGATTAAGTAGAATTAATGTCTCTTGAATGCTGAGGCACTGGAAAAAAATCGAATTCTCTGTCATAGGGAATGTGGTGCAGAACTGCTACCGTGGACCTCTGGAGGGAGAGACTGGAGCTGTTACGGCAGGCTTGGGTTTCTCTCTGTTTATGTGAAACGGACATTGGCATATCTTGCCTGGACTTTTCCTGTGGGGTTCATATGGTAGGCAGGGTGGGGAATAGTTGTCTGAGCCATACCAAGGTCAGCCTGCTAAAGCTGACAGTTTCTGTCTCTGTACAAAGAAAAGAATCAATACTTTTGGACTACGGCTGTGCCCTCAGTGTAAAACAACAAACATGCAGCGTCTGACATGTTTCTAGGTGATTTGTGGCAGAACCTCTTGTCTGATCTGTATCCAGGAGCTGCTGTGTTACTGCTCTGTGCTTTTCTTCTCTCGCCCCCCCCCCCAGCTCTGTGATGTCTAATACTTTACTCAGGTACAGAGGCGTGTGTTCTACCCTACAGCTACTTGTCACTCAATAAATCACACCTACAAGCACAGTCTGCACATAGTGATCTGGGCTTTAACAAAGGATCAGAGGGACAAAGTGCAGGCAAGATACTGTAATTATAACAAAAATAAAACATTCAGTGGGTTGTAGCAAAGACATGGGCTCCCAGGCACTAATAAAATGTTATTAGAATTGCAGTTTTGTTTCAGTCCTTCAGCCTCCATTTTTAACAATTTTTCCATCTTAGATTTCTCTTCTTCATCGTCTTCCCAAGCTAAAACACAAACTTGGGGCAGATGACCTAGTTTATGCAAGAATCTGGTCCTGGATAACAGAACAACCCTGTGTCCTATCTTTTGAGTCACTGTCACCTACAGTCAGTGCCAGTATTTCTTCCTTGAGTTCTTTATCTCAATTTTGGTGCCACATGGTCTAGCAGAACTGTAAATCTGATACAAAAGCAAAACCAGCACTGATGAAACATCTATCTGAATGCAATTATTTAAACAGTCTTGAACCAAGCAAGGTTTATGCCATGTGCATTTGTTTTGTCTGATAGTATAATTCATGTAGAAATATTTCCTCAGTAAAACTTTAACATATATCGCACAGCTGTATTTACCTTGGAAGGTTCTACACCAGGACTGTTCTTCCAGCTAAATTACTTCCCATCAGTTAATCTGCTAGCCAACTCAGATATGAGGGCAATGGACAGTTATCATCCATCCCAAGTATTTTAAACACAGCGATTCACCTAGCCATTTCAGTCAAATCAAACACTTTGTAATACAGTGTAAGTAATTCACCACTACAGTCGTTTCAAACCACCCTGATCAGAAGACATGAGTTAGAGAGCTCTACGTTTCCTTCCTATTCAGGCAGCAACCGACAGGCCACGTTCCCTCAGCCATGTACTTCAACAGCAGTGGATCAATAATTGTGGTTTTACAACAGGGAGCTACCAATCATATGAATGATTAAAATGTGTCTGCATGCACACTGCTTTTCAGACTGGCTGGGCCACAAGATCAAAGCTTGTACGCTGGATTTAGTGCTGGCAGATGAGATCTGATTGGGAAGGAGCACAAGATAAGGGGGAAGTAAAGGTAATCACGGGTTAAGCAAACTCTGGAGCAAGTGCTTCGAATTCATACTGGTCTTGGAGAAGTGAGATCACTGCATCTGTTCTATGCATTGCTCACCTTGGCACTTTCCCACCATTTTGAACAGTGGCAAGCTTCCACATACATCCTTTTGCTGGTCCTCATTAAAACAGCATCTCGCTATTCACGGAAAGAAGGAGCAGCTTTGCTTGCATATTTTAATGAACAAAGACTTATTTAAGCATAGTCATTACAAATGAAAGTCATCTTGATGAGCTTGCAAAGGGTCAGCACTTTCTGACTGGGAACAACCGACCTTCTGCCCATACCATACTTGCTGATTTCTCCCACTGAGGAAAGCAAAGGACTATCACACTTGCTTGCCCACACACAACAGAAATGATGTCACTCTCCCAAAACACCAATATTTTCTTGAAGCACCTACTATTACTGACCTTAAGACCACCCCTGAATAAACAGAAGGAAAAAAAAAATCAAAACACTCCACAGAAAACAATGTTAGAAACTTAACAACAGTACTGAATCTGCTGAACATTTACTGCTGGCCTGAATAACTCCAGATGGTCCAAAGAGAATATCACTTTTTGATCCTTTAACTTAATACTCAAAACCACAATTAGAACCCTGAATGTCAAACTCCTAATGACTTGCTTTCTCTTCAGAATTCTGGCTAACTGGCTACACACTATGACCCTTTCAACAACAGATCCAATTCTTTCCTCAAGCTTTGTGAATCTGTACACAGTTGGAGCTGTCTACTGGGAAACAACTGCATTTGCCATATGGTTGTCCTCCAGATAAATAAACAAAAAATAATCCCAAACAAGAATTCTCACATTCTTTTTCTCTAGTCGTCATAAAGTCCCATAGAAGCCATAAGTATGATACTTCACAAAGAATATACTAAAATAGCCCACATGGTGTTTTTCGTTGAAATAGATTAAACTCACTAGTTGACAAATAAAATCCTTTAAAGGACTTTTCTCTCCTGGTCTACTTAACCAATGCATAGCTTTTGTTTTTCAGAAAGCAAACCCTGCCTCAAAAAACAAAGGTTTTCCATGGTTTGTCCAAACTATTTATGGTGTTCCTAGTAATTAATTTACAGATTGAAATCACTAATTCTCTCACATTTCAAGTCACCTAATACCAATGCTTTGTAATCAAAATTCAACTTAAGGGGAATGTGAGGTGGTAGAGACTTGCAGCAGAAATGGGCATCACAAAATGTGCAATAAAACTACAACAGCACTTTGTGCAAAGTCTCTAACTTCAAAGAGGCTTTGCATTGGCTTTTCAAAACATGCCACACACCAGGAATGCTGCAAATTCAACTCACATTTATACAGCAGCAGACTAAACCAGTATGATTTTCAGCAAACATATGCACAACCAAATGGAGACATATCCAACTATTTGTAATTGATATGCCGTAAGACTAAGTAGGCTTTAATCTGTAACTTTTTCATGCATGTTGTTCCACAGCATATTGTTCTTCCATAACTAGTACCAGTGACCTCTGGTACACAGTAATCAAAACCAAAATCACAGATAACTGTAAATCTGCTTCCAAAAGATGTCTGGATCCATCCTTATTGTCATATTTTATATGAATTGTCATAAAAAATGCAAAGTTTAACGTGTTCCAGTACAGGCATACTGGTTCTATAAAGAAGGACAGGATTAGGAGCTCATTCTGCTCAAGTCCTTTAATTGTGAGTTATGCTTAGCTTAACTGCCCTCAATCTGCTTCAGTTCTTTTTCCAACTTTCCAATAGCCTAAGAAAGTATTTTCCTTCTTAATGCTTTCCTTCAAATTTATACTTTTAGATATTACTGGCATTAAAGTATGGCGGGCACTTCTCTATAAATTCAAAACTATTGTAAGAGAATTGCTCTATAAGAGGAAGGAGCTATATCTTTAAATTAATCATGTTATATTAGGGCAGTAAATGATAGTTTACAACTGTTTATTATTACTAGTGTTGTTCTATGAGATTCATCATCATTTCAGTGCTTTCCTATTCTTACATGCAATATACAGTTTTGATACAGCACATTCTGACATTATATTTTTGGAAAATCTGTT
This sequence comes from Athene noctua, assembly GCF_965140245.1. Taxonomy (NCBI): domain Eukaryota; kingdom Metazoa; phylum Chordata; class Aves; order Strigiformes; family Strigidae; genus Athene; species Athene noctua. The sequence continues at coordinate 64,631,012 of NC_134077.1, read as the reverse complement.
ATGGCATTTTTCTTGTTTTAGCTTGTTCTTACATATCCAGGTCTCAGTACTGTGAAGTTTTAAAAACATATTTAACTTTATACACCTAGGTAACTGTATAGATCTCAAGGGCGTGGGTATGCGTATTATAAATATTTGTCTATACTAAGGACCTTAGTCTCCTGGCTAATGCTTCGTAGAAACACAACTATATGTGTGTATTTTTAGTACATTGAAAACTTAATTACTATAGATAAATTGTATCACTGTGTAACCTTTAACTCCTATGGATTTCATTTCACTTTATTATCTACTTTAGGGATATATTATTCCACTTTTTAGAATTAGGAGAATCACATTTCTTTTACATATTTATTTTTCTTTTATTGGATTTTATTAGACTTAAATTTAAGAAATATATTATCTCACTATAACATTCTTGAACCCTCGCATCATGAGATGTACTTTTGTTCTTGGGCTTTTATATCTACATGTCACCCTAATTTTCTTCTCATCTTCAATACTCTGCTTTCTCTATTTCCAGTAATTTTGGCATCCCCTTAATCTTTCTCATGATGGTTGTTGAAATTCCCTTTCTTTCTTCCTATCTTCCCCCCTCCTTCTTTTAATGTATTTGTGTGTCTATGCCATGTCATAGGGACAAATCTCCTATTATCTAAAAGTACAAATACATTAAGAAAGAAGGAATATTATTTAAAAGATCTCAAAATGTAAGAAAATAGTTACACACATAATATTATTAACAGAGTCTGAGTTTGTGTGTGCTATACTGATAATCTGTGTACAAAGATATGTTAGAAAAGTCAATATTGAATGTACATGTCTTCCTAGTATCACTGGCCACCTTTCTTCCTGAACAAGACTAGTCATCTAACACAAGCAGATTCCTCAAACAATTTTCAGCAATGGCTCTTTCCCCGGCCCTGCTTTGTTTTGAAAACAAAAGCTCCTCAAAATTGCACATTGTAGGTACCAATATTCCCTAAATCAGACATAATTCTTATAATATTCAACTTGCTAAATTTGTAAGGTGTAATGTATTGTTAAATTATAAAATTCTAAAGGCACTTTAAATTGAGAAGTTACAGTGTAAGTCACATAGGTTCACAGAGACATTATAATTCAGTCAGATCATGTACCCAGTCTTCAGAGTACATACACACATGACCTGTAAAAGACTTCACCACGACAAAATGAGAACTTGAGCTCTGTAAAATTGTCACAACCGGATAAGAAAAAAATTGACATTAAAACCAAGTAGAAGTATCTATTTCAAGCAATAAACCTTCAGAAAACTATTTTATCTGGGCTACACAGCTCTGCTTACATTTGTCTAATGTGGTAGTGATTTTCAGTTTAAGAGGTGAAAAGTGCATTATTGCTCCTTTAAGAAACATAGTAAGCAAGCACTAGGGAGGCTAGAGAGTGAAGAAGTTTTTAGTAGCTATTAGCAAAAGGACATATAATGAACTTGCCATCCCATGTAATTTTAGCCAAATTATGAGTTTTTACTCAGAGAAACCAATGAGCACAATGATAATTTCCTATTAAATTTTGCTATTGTTGTTGCTGAGAAGTTGGGTTATGCTGTGATCATTATAGTCAGCTTTCTGCTGCCCTGAGCCAAGTCTGTGCCCTGCTGTGGAACGGAGTACAGAGGCCTATAAAAAGAGTATTCAAGTCCTCCAGTTGCTGATTAGGGTCTTTGACATATTACATTTATTTTCAAAAAGGAAAAGACTACAAAACCTTCACTTTCTATGTTTATAACTAGAATGCAAGAGAATCTGACAGTAAGTCATTGACTACAAAAATAATTCAAGTGTATCTGCAAGAACTGTTGTAATAGTTATATACATACATATATATATTTAAACCAGAACATGACTGGCTTACAACTGCAGGACATAAAACTTAGTTTTGTGTTTACACTGTACCTCTGATTAGAACTTGGATAGAGCTACTGTTGCTAGTTGGAATAAAATGTATGCTGTAATATTGTTGACATTACTCATGTTGGACAGACTGTAATGTAAATATACATTTTGCTACAGCTAGAAATATGGTTTTGATAGATTCTCAGATTTTAAATTGATTGTAACTCAGAGCAGGTCTCTGCCAAAATGAGTTGATACTTCACAAGTATATGAAAGAAAAATAGATGACAATGGATCAAATCTGGATCTGAATAACTTGACCTAGCGGTTTATGGTATTGTAATTTCTCTCCAACCTCTTCCACAATTTTCATACAAAAGAAAATATCTCAGTCTGTGCTGAGGGGATTAGAATCAGTCATGGCATCAACATGTTAAGATTTTAAAAGACCTGCAAACTCTCAGCTATTCATAAACCACATTTCACATTTTTAGGTCATAATGTAATTATAAGGAATACAATACTTCATATATTGACTGGGTTGATTGAATAGAGTGAGTCAATATCACAAGATAAAGGATGGCAGAGAACAAGATACAAAGTAAACATTAAGCCATAGAGTTCACTTTTTCAACCCCCAAAATCAACTATTTTCAAAGCAAACACAAACTTTTTCTTACCTCCCCACAGTACATTTAAAGTTAGGAAGTGTCTTATTGCCCGTAAGTACACCTCAGATTCCATTTTGCCTGCAGAAGCTTCTCTGGTTTTGTCTACAAAGTTGCACCATGAGGCTCTGATCCCATTTTGTTATGCCTTATTACCAGTATTTGGTTCCACTGGTAGACTCAGTTATCTGATAAAAAGTAGCTCTCATAGCTCTCCCAGATGCTTAATAGCTTTCAGTGTGAATAAAACAAACACAATTCCCTTGTACTACTATTGACCACACAGGAAACGTCTAAAAAGGGTAACAATTCAGTCTCATACAACTGAACTGCATTACCTCCTCTTCAGTTTCCTTCCTCAACATCTGCCTGGTTGACCACCTTCTACATGGCACCAGAAATTTCACAGTAATGTGCAAAGCAAAATGAAAACTGAATTAAGCACATGAAATTTTGGCTAACATGATTCTCTTTTTGTCCACCCCTTCTTTTGAAGTCCTCTTCTTACTTCTGGATCAGTGAGCTTACATTTCCTGATACATCATCACAAATGGTTGGCATGAAGATTTACAGTACTTGCAACATCCCACTCTGGGATCACTTCACAGTAAAAATAAGATTTGTTCTGTGTTTGTATAGTGACCAGACTCCTGGCCCATAGCTGGAGCTTCTATGCATCACTGTAATACAAATAATGAACACAGTCATAACAATAAAGAAAAGTAACTTTCCTAAAAAGTAGTTAAGTCTTATTGCGACATTATTGCCCCCAGTTACTCAAGCCAGTGACAACATCTAGCACTGTTATTTGTTTCCAGTTTTGGAGATTCTGAGCTCGTCCTCATTACTCCTTGTACAGCATAGAAAAAAGCAGGAAGAGCACTGGGTGGTTTCTAGAGCTATACAAGTGAATACAGCATTAAAGAATTTAGCTTCACCCTAAGGCCCTCTGCCTTAATCTTTGATCTTGTTTCATCTGCTTATCCAGTGTCTCTTACCTGGTATTTTATGAAAATAAATACATAAATAAAAAGTATTCCACTATGGAATCAATAAAATAAACAACAAAAAATAAACCACACACACACAAAAAATCATGTTGCTTCACCCCCATTGTAATTCATGAAGAGTGTTTACATAATTCTATCTTCAAAGTCAGACATTTTCAAAATTTAGCAGCTATCACCTATCTCTGAAATGTAAAATCACATGCAGGACACTTTCAGCTAGCTACCATATGATCCCGAAAGCATGCCCCAGTAGCACATCCTGGCATATTTACCAGTGTCCAGCACTGGCTGCTATCACTACCTGCAAAGAGAGAGTTGGACTCAATGAATCTTATGGGTCCCTGCCAAGCTGAGGTATTCTATGATTCAGTGAAGATAAAACCTTGTCATCAGACAACTGCAGATTAAATGAGTCTTTGCCCTTTCCTGATGGCAACCTACAAGTCCCAGAAGGATGGAGAGATAGAGCGTGGTTGTTGCCACAGTGTGGCAAAATGGCAACCATCTCTAGACACTCATTTTTGGTACATATCCATCCTGGTTCACCTGCCCCCTCAAACCACCCTTCTAGGCAATAAAGTACACCTACATTCATGAGAAAGAATACCTATGTAACTGAGCTTGAACACCATACATATTAAGGATCTACTTCTATTTAACTTTGAAAACACACAAAAACCTGAAAAACAGGGGAGAAAGGGTAGATTCAAGAAAGTGGCTGATGTGTGCAAAGGATAGAAAAGGAAAAGAGAAGCAGTAATTCTTTTTTCCTTCTTTTTGCCACTTCTTTTAAAAGCAAATTATTATATTCAAGATTATTTTCTCCCAGATCTAGCAGTGATATCTACCCAATTATTTGTATAATTTTTACCACAAATCTAACTGAAAATGAACAGCCTCTGTGTATGCAAAACAGATTGCCAATCTCACTTCTTTCCTGCCCATGCAGTTCTAGTTTTCCACTATAAACCTCAGCTCCAATTGATATATACACATGTTGGTAAATCCAGAATAATAGTTGATCCAACTTCCAGAAACTAATTAAATCTAACTCTGATTTGTCTGCATGGCTCAACCGTGACTGTGAAAAACTTGTGCTTAGTATCATTGTTACGCTTAAGGCCTTTCCACAAAAATCCAGATATAAAGCTACAATGAGTCTGTTCCCTTATTATAATGTGGTCTTATTATCCATTTTTTTTTTTATTAAGAAAACACCAAACAAACAATTAATGGCCAATTTGTTCAGAAAACTTCAGCAAATACCGATTCATAAACCAAAGAAAGGAGACATAATCTGAGCAATTAATAAGGATGGTGATGAGAGACCAGTACTAAAAAGTTGCTTCATTTAAGAAAATCTAGAGGCAAATGCAAAATGCTTAAATTTTCCAGTAACTTTTTTTTTTTTTCTAATTAGCATTAGGTTGGCCATTTTATATTTCTTCACACAGAATAAATATAAAAGTACCACTTCCCTTTCCTATATGGAGTTCTACTGCATCCATTCATTCTAAACTTGAATAAATCAAATACAATTCAAGGATAAGTCAAGGAATGCCTGCCACACCAGGCACTAATTGCTCATTCATAAAAATAGCATTTGTAAGTGAATCACATGGGTTTTGTGTTACCTGTTGATGCCACAGAAGGAAGCCTGTTTTAAACCAGTTCCCCAAAAGAAAATACATATGATTGGCAGCAAAACATTGTGAGGATGTAACGAGGCACACAAATAATGCATACAATGAACTGGAAAAAAGTTACACTATTTTTCCTCTGCTAGCTGACACTGAAATGGCACTCAGAACAAACTTTTGTATTTATTTAGGGGGAATTAAATTCTATTAGCCTGATTTTCCTAACTGCTTGGTTTCCAAAATGGCACTGAAATCAGTGGAAGCTGCAGTTGTCTCGTGTATTTGGATACACAGAGCACATTATTCCATTAGCTCTCCAGTCCAAAGTTAGGCCCCAATTCTTCCAGTACTCCAAGACTCTAATTCATTTACTCTAAGTGTTGGTACCAAATGTAGAGCAGTTCTGTGGACTTGTCAATTGCTCAAATGCATGCATTTCAATTTTTATTTTATTGTTTTTCCAGTAATAAGTCACCAACAAATTCAGCATTCGAGGGAAGACTTTCACATAACAGCTGATTTTATGATATGTTCCTAAAAACATGGTTTGCCTGAGCATCAAAGAACACCTCTTTGGTCTACATAAAGAATATCTAAAAAACTTAACATGCAAGTGAAATATTTTTGTATCAAAACAGCACAACACAGCACTGCTCACAAATAGTGAGCTGCATTTATAATGAACTTTGCTGTGCCTTGAGAAGGCAATGTCTGGAGGGTATATGTACTTAATGAGGCAGGGGAAAATGGGTTAAAAGAATACAATTCCCATCCGAGGAAAGAAAAAGAATTAAACTGTAACTGGGAGTTAAGCATGTAGCTCTTTTACACAGAAGACTGAGAAACTTCCTTCAGAGTTCTGTTATCAGAATTTACAAACAAAAGGAACCTAATAGATGACAAAAATATAGCAAGAAATCTTGTTCCATAATCACAATATTTCTGCTATTACGTCATGAACCTCACAGAACAGCTTTACAAAATAAATTGACTTAAATATGCATTTATCTTCAATGTACAAAATAGGCTCAATTTAAATCTCTGAACATTTTTCAGCCTAATAAATTATTTCAGAAGGATGGGATGGCTTGTTTATTCCTGTGAGAGAAAACATGGTCCTTAAAAATCATATTTTATAAATATTAAAGCAACTTGAACAGTCTGCATTTCACTGCAGCTAGCTAGCTAGTTTATATTCATCTATTACAGCCACCCTTGCCTCCCATTCTCAGGGTTTACTTTTACACTTAGGCTGCTAAGTTTTAACAATGTCTGCAGCACTATCTTTTCACTCTGTAGTTCTTAATTTTGTTATTTCCCACTCCCTCTCCACTGTGTCATAGTTTAACCCAATTATTTAACTAATTTAAAACAAACATCAACAGAGAGTGTTCCTCAGAAATATCTCTCAGTGTATATTAGCCCAAAGAAACTAGTCTAGGGGACACAAAGCTTTTATTTATTCGTTTTCTAGTGACATTACTGAAGAATTGTTTCTTCACAGCTTCCAGCAGGATATAAACAAATGTAGTTGATGCATGATAGGGATTAGGCAGAAGGAAAGTGACAGTCTAGGAGGCCAGAGCATAAATTGCAGGGGTTACAAAAGCTTTAAAATACAAAAAGTTCCCGTTCTGAAAGGATGGGGAGAGAGATCCAGTATCTCAGACACAGCAGAAACAAGTAAAAACAAAAGTCTTCATGTTGTTTTCCATAACTACATAGCAGCCAAACTACATGCCATATACAAAATGCAAAATCATTTCAAATATATTCAAGGTGCGGTATGACCTGCACTACAACAACTAAAGCACTCCAGGGAGAAAATATTCCTTTTTATTTAGAAATACTGATAATATTTTAACTGTCCAAAGCCAAACTTTCTAACTTCATTGGCCTGCAGTTCAGCACATACAAGCCTATTAAGACTCTTAACCTGACATGCACCAATTTTCCATCTTACCTGGAATTTCAACCAGGAAAAAAAGTGCTCAGCACCTCCAGGACTCAGGCTGTGTTCAGATCCTTACAGGGGTCAGGCTTTCACTTTCTGACTCCTGTTCCCACCCACTTTCTCAACAGCTTCCCAGTGCTCCGGAGAATGCTCTGATACAAACTTGAGTTCACCAATAACCACAGCATCAATTTCTTGGTTTCACAAGGCAAAAGAAAGCCCTGGTGCAAAACTTGCAGATTTAAAAATATTTTGGGTCAAAGTTATGACTGTTGCAAGTTTTTCCTTAATATTTCTACACTAAAATAACCAGTTACTTCACCTACAGGGTATGCAATGAGAAGGAAAAGCCTTGTAAAGTTTATACACTACGAAGACTGGTGATCCTTACACTGTCTTTCCTACGACCAAATTTTGCATCATCTGCTGTATCACTGCATCCTGTCTGGGCACCATAAGACAAGATAAAAGAAGTGACTTACACAAAATACATCCAATTTTAGTGATGAAAATAGTTTTAAAGTCTGAAAGAATAATTGATTTTTAAAAAAATAACTATTTTCTGATTACTATTTTGGGGTACCAACTCCTTCATGGGAAGTGGACAAATTAGTCCGGGATGCCAACCATACCTCTATTGATACCTAAAGGCATCCACTGGGAATTAAAGTACTCTGTCTTTAGATGCTGAAGCACCCTCAATTCCAATCAGGAATTGAGCAAAGAAAACTGGAAGTCTACAAACAGGCAACTGGACAATGAAACCAAAGTTAGCACCATTTTAGAAGCTGATCATAACTTTTCTCAGAAAGGCAGAAGAAATACACAAACACTTACTCATGCTCTCTTCTGCCCACAGGAAGAAATCCCAACAATATTTTGCTGGTAGCTGGCAGAATTTAAAGTAGCCTTCCAGCTGCACCTTTGTGAGCAGCCTACCTGCTCTCTGGAAACAGCAGTACATATACTGTTGATAGCCAAAGCACAGGCTGTGACCGCTGGCTCTGTCCTACCTGCAGCTAGAGGCTTGCAGTATTTCAAAAAAGTGGCTGGGCTAAATCTGTAACTTCTTGAAACTTTAGAGATGTCCACAACCACCACTTTCCACCATTTCTGCTTACTAGGTCACTAGCCAGCAGTCAGATTTTGTGTGCCTGTTAAAATTTAGAAACAACTTAGTCTGCACCTAACACCTGTTCAAAAGAATTTAGCTTTGTACAGCCATTTTCTCTGCAAGTTTGTGAAAGCTGATAATTCTTTATTTGAGGAATGTCCAAGCAAAAAACAAACTGAGACACGTTACCCAACACATCTTCTTTTCAACCAGTTCAAAATTACCTATTTCCTTGAAATCCTGTGCAGTGTAATTTCTTCATTTTATAAATCAGCCGATGCACAGATATGAAAATCTCATGCCAATAAATGCTCCTTTGACAAGATAAAACTAACAAAATTTCAAAAGTATTCTCTGTATAGGAGGCCCAACCACTTACTTGTGAATATCTCTGCCTTGGCCCAGTTCCAAAGTATTAGACTGGTAGGTAAAAAATAACATAAACTGTGCTAGTATTTGTAGGCAAAAGCTTTGTTTACAAGGTAGGCTGTTTTGAAAATGCACAGTAAGCTTCGCAAATCCTGCACCAAACCATCCTTCGCTTTATTCATCATCATCAGGTGTGATCTTAACCAAAACTTTATCAAAGTAACATACCACTTTCCTGCATGCTGATTTTACAAAACTCACTCTCTGAATGTTCTACATGATGTCATCACACTGTAACTCACTTCATTTACAGTATCTGTTTCACTTCTACTCACAAGCTAATATAATTCATTTCTTTTTTTTAACTGCACACAGGCTGCTAGACACATGTGCACAGCAAATGGAATCTGAACTTAGCTTAACAGCCTCATTTATTCCTGATGGTTTAAATTATTTCATCACAATTAATGACACCCCCTCAGCTTCCTGTGCAGCTCTGCCAGATGTTCAGAGACCACAAAGCCACTCTCTTCTTTGACGGCTAGTGACAAGTCGTCCTCTGAAGGACGTTCCCTCAGTGCACAGGCCGGATGACACCTCCATTGCTTAGCACCTCTCTGAGTAACCATGGTGAGAGAAGAAGGAAGACATGAGAAACCAGCCAGTGCATTAGTAAGGACAAATTAAGTGAAGCGTTCTGAACTTGAAGGATCTCACCTCCTCCTACTGGAGTTTCAAGCTTGATTGTTTTATGAACAAGACAACTGTTTGCCTTGACCTTCAAGGTGTTAAGTTTTCTGTGCTTCTTTCAAAAATTATCTGTCCTTACTTTAAAGGGGGGAAAAAAATAATAAAAAAGAAATTAAAATTGCCACGTGGGCCATAAACTCTTACTCATGATGTTATTTCACTATCCCATGATCTTCAAAAGCAGAATGCAAAAACCCTGGAATCTTAGAAAAGTTTCACTCTCATTGAGCTTGGTTTTTGGGTTTTATTTTGCTCTGTGAGCAGAAGCAGATGTTTTTCCCTTACAGTGTTCCTCTCAAAAGATTCAGGTATTTTTCCCTACAGGAGGAACCTAGACATCTTACATGGGGAAAAAAAAAGTGAAGTTGTAAGTCTGGACATTCTGAAAACAAGGATATGGCTCCATTTTAAAGACCTGGGCAGAAAGGCTAATAATTGTGTGACTACAACCCTCGAATAAGAACACAGCAAGTGTCTTGCATTTTTAAGATTAAAACCTAAGAATCTCTGTTCTTGAAATTCTGTCCACTATTTTAAGCACATGTGGCAGACATTCTATCAACTTTTTTTAAAAAAAATTTTTAAATGGTGATCTGTCTTAAGGACCAAAGGCCTGCTCAGTTTGCCAAAAGTGTAGTATTAAAACAGAAAGGCCACCTGTGTTAGCCCACCCGATAGAAAGGTCAGGAGCTGGAAAGTCTGTCTGTCTCTCCTTTTTTTTTTTTTTTTTTTTTTATTAAACATACTTAAAGACAGACTTGGAAGGGAAAATTATTCCCCATCAATACAAACTCTAGATAGCAGTGCCAGAAAATCTTTGTACATGAGTCTGATTATGTGTGTGGCCACTCAAAATTATTTCTGTTAAGATAAAAATTAATTCCTCACTTAGATTATTAGAAGTTACATTGAAGGGAAGTATTTTCAGAATTTTCCTAAAAATACAGTAGCAAGGCTGGAGGAAAGTGAGAGGTAACACATCATCTACAGTCTGTCACAGGCTTGGTTTTTTCACCTATTTTTAAAAAGTGTTTTAAAAACTTCCACAGAACAGAGGTCATCACTGATGTTGCTCATTATAATCGCTTTAGCAGACAATACTGTAAAATGTTGGGCTTTGTTTTCAGCATCAGGAGGAAGTCAGATTCATATAATGTGACAAAGACAGGAACTCCCGAGCAGTCTCAAACTGACATTACCTTTATCACATACAGATGCATATATATATATGTGTGTGTATCAGTTTATATATAAAATGCACAAAAACAAATAAACCAAACTTACCTAGATGCATACAAATAAAAAAATCCAGCCTACTCTGAAATGCATTAAGATTTATGGAGAGTCACATGGACTTCATTCTGTTGTCTCTGAATGTTTTATTGGGGGGAGTAGAGGAGCTGAATAAACTTTAAACTCTCATGTAGGGATGTATTGCCTGTGTGTCCCTGGCAGATGTGGAAAGGAGATGAAATGGGCAAGGGAGAATCGAATATCCCATCACTGCAGGTTTGCGAAGGGAAAAGAGCACTGCAAAGATTTCACATCTGGCAATCATTTGTCAATAGCTGGAAAGAGAACGGCAGGAAACTTTCTGGCTCTTGTGGAAGATGAAAAGACAAAAAACATGTGTCACACATGCACGGTGCTGGTACAATGACTACTACATTCATTCCCCGCCCCCTTTTTTTAATTTAATGATCTTCAGATATACTTTACTCTGTGGTCAAAATCATGCAGTCACTTGACTTGTTAAAGCTGCAGTGTATGTACATTTTTCAAATAAACCCCAGGGCTGATGTTAGAAAATCAAAATCATTCAAGCGTAGGCTGCCTGGTACTTTGGGCAGGAATCCTTGTGGTTTAGTCAATAAACAGAATCTAAATGAAAGACACCACAGTAACTAGATAGTAGTGTTTTGAACAGTTCTTAACCCAAAAAAGGAGAGACACAGAGAAACAGAGGCTGACCAAGCAGCCAGATACAATGCTACCACGTCCACAGAGATCACTCTACTGCATAGAGCATCTGCATTTGAGCACAAGTCGCTATTTCTAAAAGAGAAAGTATTTTTATTTAGGGCTAATTTTTATGGTTCTTCCGTAGTTCTGGGTTTGGTTTTGGTTTTGTTCAGCATTACCCCTGCCCTTTTATTTCAAGAGAGGTTCTATTTGCCCTGCAGAAGTATCTGCTAAATAAAAAATACAAGGATCACTGTGCCCTTTCTGAGCCACAACTGACGTTTTACTGTATAATTCACATTGCATTACATTGTACAATATTGTGAACACTCCTAGTGAAAGAGTCATTACAACCTACAAAAATTGAATAGGTTTGTATCCACTGATACAACTGATGGCCATTCACAGATAGCTTTCAATTCATTCTTCTACTGCTTTTAAGAAGAAGCTGCTGCAGCAGGAACAGATCGTGTCCCTGTGACTCTGAAAGTAAATGCTGCAGGTTGTTTAATCTGGCAAAATCACAGTAGCCTGTCAAATCATAACAGGAACAATATCTCCCCCAAACAAGTCTGATCATGGTTAATTACAGTGCAGACCAGAGAGCAGCAACAATTATTCATTATTACAGGAAGCACCTTATTTAAATTTTATGGAAATTTGCACTTGCACTGCAGTATGCCTGGGAAAAAAAAAAAAAAAAAAGGGGAAGAAAACCCCACTCACACAAGGAAGGACCTCAAACATCTGAAAAATCACAAGGTACTACATATAAACTGGGAAGAAATGTTGCCTTAATATTTATATCAAGACATCGCAATGGTGGTATTTACCAAGCCCAACAAGCATGCAAAATTGTGTTTCAAGTAACTGTTTTCAGTTTAAGCATATGTGTTGTAAACACCAGCAAAATGCAATGAAGTATATTTTAACTGGAAAAAAAACCTAAAACTATCCCTATAAAAATATACATAGGTAGACAGATAGACAGATAGATATATGTATCTATATGTCCACACACAAAGACTTATATGTCTCATAATACATAGGTACATATATGTTTTTGTGTTCAGTGTTGCTCAAGTTGCACCCATCCTTTACATCAAAGACAACTGTTCTCCCTAATATACTCCACAGTGGAATAAAGTTTCAGGTTCCAAACTCAGACAGGGAGGAAGGAGGTGCAGGGGCGTGGGGTTGCTTTAGGGTAGTCCATCAGTACCAGCATATCAGTAAGAGCATATCATTAAGTCTCACTGGCATAAGCAACTATAGCCGAGTGCCAGGTAAGAAAATGCTTCCACACATATGAGTGTGGGTAGGGAATCACACTGTTTACTGTGAACTGGGGCACAGCATTTTTTTTTTCTTTTGCATTCCATGTGTGTAACTGAAATAATTCTGCTGATTTAGCTTTCATTCAATTTTCCTCTAACAATTAGCTATATATCAGATGCTGACTTTAACCATCCCATTTATGTTTTGAGCTATCTCACTCTTACTACAATTTAGAGTATAGACTTCAGAGCATAAATTTACATGAATCATTATTCTTGGTAATATGAGAAGCTTCAGAACAAGTTTAACTTTAATACTTCAAGATCACAAAAGATAACCCCAGGGATGAGGTAGCTCAGAAAATGGGTTCCAGAAAGATCAAAAAAGGAGATTTCACCTCAGATCATTCTGCATATCTAGTTTATAGGAGAGCCCAATAAACAGTTGTGAGAGTAGCAATGGAAAGGTAGGGTGGATGAGCAAGGGTGTTGAGCCATACAGGAGCTAGGATGGAGAATGGGTATCTTTGCTATCAGTGAAACTGAATTCTGAAAAATTCAGAGCAAAAGGGAATAAAGCATTAGAAATAATACAGCACACTGAAAAGTTCTGCATCAAGAGTATCTGGACCTACAAATGGAATAAGAGATGATCAACAGTGACAATATTCAACACTTTAAAAAAAGTGTCTTGAAAACATCCATCTTCAAGACGCTGTCTAAACATTAACAAAACTGCTCTATCAGATATGTACTGAAAAGACATGAGGGTTACTATTTAAGCTGGAAGTGAACTTTAATGATGGTTGCAAGCTTGCCGTTCTGCTTGCATTTCAGGATTATGCTTCTTTTTATACATTAATAAAACATTATACACACACATAGACATACGACATAGACACACTTCCCACCCTGCTCACTGCTCTGCTGTTTAGTATTTTAAGAAGTGAGAAACACCAACCCATTGGCCACCATGGCATCATTTCCAACCTCTCCTTAGTCACCAAGGAAAACAATTTGGGGCTGGAGTACACTCACTAAGTGTCTGTCTGTATATATATTTTATATATATAAAAGTATAAATATGTGTATATGTAAACCTAAGTATGGACTCTTTATGGCCTGCCTTAGGTCCATTATGAACAACCTCTCTCTTGGTCACTGCTTGGGCAACAGGAAGATGGCACTTTCTCATCTGAGCAAGTTTACAAAATCAAATAGATTTCATTTAACTACATATGTAACCATTAGTTGTTGTGGGGTTTATTTTTTTGCTTACTTATTTGTGTTGGTGTTTTTTCTACAAAAATGTCAAACAGAAAGGAAAGAGACAGGGTTGCAAAACCTAACCTTTAAAATCTGACAATTTCTGAATCAAAGGAAACATCCATATCTCTTTCAATGCTGGAAGCATCTTGTTATTTTTAGTGGCAAACAATGGCAGTTTCCAGCAGTTGCAAACCCAACTCACGATGTTCACTAGGCAACATCAACATACATGCAGAGAAAATAGGGTTCTAGCCCACTGCTCTCCCTTCTAACCCAGTCAGCACTACCAGCTCTAATTCTGATTGAGAGAACCTTCCAAATGTCCCCTGCAAAACCTCTCTACTGAATGAAACAATGAAATACATAGATTCCACCAACATTCAAATTATGTGCATCTCAAATCCATACTTCCCTTGTTATCATCTTGAGCAATCTTTTTAAATTACTATTGGAGTTCTCTACACTGCAGGTTGCCATGCAGTGACAGTAGAATTAGGATGCAAATGAACTTGGGCAATGGAAACAACATGAATGACTCTGGAGCCGTGAGTTCTGCTTTCCAAGGCAGAGTTAAGTTACCTTATTTTGCTCCTGAGAAAAGCAGCCCACACAGAGCTTTGTGAACCTGCAGCTGGGCTGCTTTTGGCATGCAATCTAATTCAGATTTCTCCACAAGGCACCCTACTACACAGACAAACTGAAACACCTTGTATTATTCAAGCTGCTTTCAAATAAAAAAATGCCAGTGACCAAGATCTCCTGGCTGCTAAAACAAAAATGAAGGCTGGCTCCATTTTTCCATGGTTGATCTGTCCTAATTTTGAGCATAAAACTACACAGGAAACAAGTTATATTCACAAAGCCAGTGTGTTGCACGCTTTTTCACTTCACAAAATCAATGTCATGTGGACCTGTTTTTTCACTGTACACTCTAAATAAATATCACTGTGCAGGTATGCTTTTGCCATAAAAGCAGTGACAACCATAACATGGATACTCACTAAACTGCAGCTTGAATATCAAATTAATATTCTTTATCTAGAGACCATTTTGTTCACAATCTTTTTTTCTCTCTTGAATGCTTCAGTTTTGTAAGTAGGTTTCCTATTAATGTAGCATGAAACTTGTAGTATTTCTCACCTATTGCCTGGATCATGTCACTCCCGTCTTTGATGTGGAAGGTAAAGGAAGCTGATTCAAGTCCAGGCTCTTCATCCTAAACTTCAAGGCTCCGAACAACTCCACTTCTGGCTACATTTCTGTTCCCCATCATAATTCCTTTCATTTTACTCCCTGAAGCCCACAGCCTTCCTCCTCTCTTGTCTATTTAGCCAGCTCTTGTCTTCAGACTTTCTTCCATGTTCTTTTTCACACCTGGGCTGTTGCTCTCACTGCATTCCACTTGTTCTTTAAAACAACTAATTTCTTCTGTGAAGCATGAAAACCTTAAGCCACCTAGGGAGAGTTGTCTCTGTCCTACCATTAAATGTCAATCACAATGCTCAGAGAGACAGTCATCCTAGGGCCACTGTGAGTGTTTCACGACTAGATCACTCTGAACATCTGTTTAGGTTATGAGGAAAGGCCCATCTAATATTGCTTGTTTGCATAGTGCTAGGTATACTAATACCCTTATATAAAACACACTTTTAATACCATCATTAACAGTTTGAAACCTCTTCCTACAAACAAATCCTTTTGTCATTGGCTGTTTATATGTTTGTTTGGGGTTTTTTGTTGTTTTGTTTTGGTTTTTTTTTTCCCCAAGAATCTAAATAATTTCAAGTCTAAAGCATTCTTTTGCAGGGTAATATTTACACTAATGTACTCTCAAAAACTGGTGAAACAGGATGTTTAGGATATTCAAGAGGTTTAGAATCAAATATATGAGAAGTATTAACAATCTTCTACTGTCATTAGTGGCATTATTGAGCAGAAGTCACAAGAGAAAAAAGGGATTGTCTGAACAAAATTTGAGTCCCATCTGGAAGGATAAAGTTGAAATACCACGGATAGATTGGGAAGCCCTTACTCTGGAAAATAAAGTGGGAACAGACTTCTTTGAGAAGACCTTAAAAAGAAAAAGAAAATAATCCTGAAGGCAAGAAACCCTTTTTTCTCACTGCCATTGTTCATCAAATATCAACTGTGCAAGACACCTATCATGTCCAAAGAACTTTAAAGTTTGGAAGACAAATACCAAAAGACAATTTATGCTGTGAAACTGAAGAGAGAATTTCTTCAGGCAACTTCCTTCTGCACTCTTACATAGCAATATTTTTTTTTGGAGCTCGTAGGCCTAGAAAAATAAGCGTGTTTTTAGGAAGGTACTTGAAAAAGGATAACATGTCTCAATCAGATTAGAAGATTTTCTATGGCAGAGACATGGACAGTAAGACTACACAGAGGTGGCAATGAAGGGAGGATATAAAGGCACTCCACAGCTATCACAATGAAATGCAAGCAGAAATGCAATTTAATAAGGCTAAAACATGTCCTATCTGAATGTTTATGCTTTCCCTATGTAAACCATTAGTTTGCATTGAACTCTTAACCTCAGTAGAACTAAAAAGCAGTAGTGACCTGGCACACAATTGCAATATTCCAGCATTACAAGTCAGCCTCCTTTGTGATGAACTGAAGGTTATATGGCACAAAGTGTGCATGTTCAAACACCTGGCCTCTCCAGTATTTATTTCATTTCACAGTTCTCAGAAAAATCTGTTTCACAACTCATTTAAATGGATAGATAACCATGTTTCACATGGAAGTCCTTTCATTTTGGGCAGTCTAGCAATTGAAATCCACGAAAGTATCAAAAGAATGGAGAGTCAGAGTCTTTGAAACATTATGTTATCTCACCAAGTGCAATGTGGCAAACACAACTGACCTCTTTCATCTAGCACAAGAACTCACTTTTCAGAAAACCACTGCACAGGCAAAATTCTGTCTTTGAAATGAAGCATTCATAGGACTTAAAATTTTCTCACAGAATGTAAAAAATTGTATCTTTTCCAAGACCAGAAACAGATCTATTAGATCTATACTATTAATTGTAAAAACTAACGTTAGATTTTTATATGATGTTGCTATTTTTCTTATTTCATCAACTACCACATCAGAGTCACAAGTTATTTTCTCTTCATAACAAGACCATTGTGTTTTTTTAGTATAATCACAAGCTCCTATACTTTGGCATCCCAAAGTCTCTTTGATCTGTGACATGACACAGGTTTATTCCTGTGTCTTAAGTCTCAGGTTATCTTAATTACTGTAATGCACACTTTTACGGCCATTCCCTAGCTCACTCAGTGCATTCTGAACTACAAGGGACCAAAACTCTGCTACCAAGATCAGCCACTTTCTCCAGGAAGCAGACTAATATTGTATCATTGTTCTCAGTTTCCAATTTAGACCTGTATCTAACTCAAAATTACCGTCCTAGTTTTCAGATTTCTTCATGGAGACAGAAAGACTTAATGAAGTACCTTCATATTTGAATACTGGACCTGAATGCACTCCAGTGATTCATTTCGACAATATATTTTAACAACCTATGACTACCAAATAACATGGTTCCTCATTTTCCTTATTGGTTATTGGTCCTTTTTCTTTCCACTTGCGTTGTTCCATATATGTGTGACTCTCTCCATTACCCTTTTTCAAGCCATTAAGTCATCTTTCTTCAGCTCTTACCTTTCAATTTCCTGTTCAGTGTGGTCAGCTCAATTCTAGTGACTTTTCATTTTCCATTACTGAGTCTTTCTGTTCTTCCTTAACTGAAGTACCCTACATAAACTTCTCACATCTCTCTGCATTTATATTCCAACTTTTATTTATCCTCCTCTTCAAGGATTCTCATGCCGCTTAAGAACACGGGCAACATCTTAAGAGACAAAATGTAGTGTGGACCAATTCTCCTCCCATTACGGTCATGTGGAGCACCTCCCCTTCCACCTGTGGTTACAACCCACAGTGATTGTACACATGGAAAAGTACAAGTAGGAAAATGTTCATGCAATTCAGCAGCAGAAATCAAAGAAGAAAGCCAGCACCACAGCACTAGTCAGCTCTCCATAAGCCATCAGCAAGTGCTTCACAGACCATCAAAAATTACAGAATTAATGACTCTGTTAGCTATTCTTCATCCCACTGTGCCATCTTGCTTTTCTACTCATGATCATCACTGTAATTGTTCAAAATAATATGCACAGAAATATAGCACGAAGTAATTTCTGGGTTTGTTCTGCACCTCAGCTCTCCAAGCTCCTTGGACTCCCTCCATTCCTGATTATTATATGCAATGATCCATTATATTAAGGTTCATACTAGATCTGAATTTTCCAAAATGGCCCTTGATATCTGCAGAACTCCAGGAGAGTAGAGGGTAAGTTTTGAATCAGTGTTAGGTATATTAAAGGTTGAAGACTTTATTGATTTTAAACTATAAAAATTAACAACACAGCAAGCATCATATTTCAAGCACTAGGAAAGGCAGGAATGTGGAGACAGGACTCTGAATGTTAGCAAACAGCTACCTGTACACACAGAAGCTCCCTGAACACATTTTAAATCACACACAAACATGTCAGAGGAAGTTTATTTCCCAGGAATTAAAGACTATTCTCCAGTAAGTTTAATACAGAAATGTACACTGAAATCTGTTTTGTCATCTATATTCCCAAGTGGTACAAATATTAAAACCAGGATGAGAACAAGTATAATTAGCCAAGCATTTAGTGTCTTTCACTTCATGAATTCTACTATTATACAGGTTGTGAGCCTCATTTGACTGATGGGAGAATAAATGAAATTAAACCCTGTTGCTGTTATTACTTTTATTTAAAATAAAATTTGTACCTGACCTGTCTCTTTTTCTTTAGTTCTTTTTATTCATGTGCTATGGTGTAAATGGCAGGCAGTGTATGAAGATTTAAAAACATATATCTGTATATCATGCAAATACATAGTTTGAGATTGTTTGGTATTATGCTGACTGCTACTAAAAATCTGAAATAATGTTCAAGCTTTAATAATTGGATTACCTTTGTCTGATACAAAGCTAAATTTTTTTTCTGTCAAAAATGCAGAAATGAATGAAAAGGGTCTTTAAAGTGTCCCTCTCAGATCCCTGGGGCATAGCAGAGCTGAGAGTTCGGTTACTGTGCAGTATCTCTCTCAAAGGAGTAACAGCTGTGTGTGAGGGAGCTATTTACAACTTGTTTTATGTATCATCAGCAGAAAAAAAAGATAGAACAAGAATAAAGGCTTTTCTGCATCTATCCCTCCTGTCCTTTATTCATTCCACCCATCCAGCAAATAAGGAGAGGGGAGCACAGAGGTCACTAGGGGGTTTTGAGGTAATACTTATTCCGAGCTACAGGAAAAATATCTGTCCAATCCTTCACTCCTTCCCTCCCCACATAGATATGGACATACATGTACACACTGACTTTCCATACCAAGTCTGTCCAGGGGCAATAAGGACCTGCCTGTGGAATAAATTAGGAGTGATGCTCTTCTGACCAGGAGTTGAAAAGATAGGCCAAAGGGAGATAAGTAGTGACAAGAGGTAAAAGTGAAAGACACTTCAATGACTGATGCAGCTAATGGAAAATGCCCAGAGCCAGATGCCTCTTCTAAATAACATTGAGACTGAGAGCACCTTTTGAGGCCAATACCAGTGACCATCAAGGAAAGGTTAAGAGTTATGGAACTGAAACAGGTCATAGGGAAAATCAACAACAGGAAGAGTACAGATTGGAAGACATGCCACCATTGTGGGAATGTCACTGTCACCGCGGAAATTTTTCTGTTGTTCCAAAGGGGCTTGAAGGCTGCCGGAAAGCACCCCTGAGACTCCTGGGGAAGCATCAGCATGTTCTGCAGTCCTACAGAGGGTACCAGGAGTCTGGATAGCAAGATGTAATGGTTTAAGCCCTGCCGGACCGGAGAGCACGTTGCTGTTGCCCCTCCCCCACCCTCAGCCGGCCGGGCTGGCAGTGAGGCACAGACCCGGGCTAAAATAAGAAGAAATTTAATACAACAGAGTTATAAAACAATCTGAACAACAACAGTAGCAATGGTAACAACAATAAACAGCAATAACAATGAACAAGACAAACTATATACAGAGAGATACCGCTAAATGGTCACGGAAAGAGGTTCCCGCCACTGAGCCCGCCAAAGAGCAAGTAAAAAAGGCTCCGCCCCTGGACCTGACGCCAGCATGGTATGAATAACCTGGCTGGAGATCCCTTCTCCCTCTCTCTCTGCTGGGGAAACTTAACCCTATCCTAGCTGAACCAGGACACAAGACTGAACTGAAAGTTCAGGAAAAAGCAGGAGGATAGTCTTAATTTAAATTATTTTTCCCGTTTCATAGTGGCCATTTACGTCCTTTTATTTTTAACAATTCTTATTGTTTACCTAATGCTAGACTACAGGCTGATGCTTTTTGTTTTTCTCCCTCATTGGAAGTTTCTGCAGTGTCCCACTGGCACCAACAGAACTCTTGTCCTGACAGACAGGCATGCTTTCAGAAACACAGAGCAAATGCAAGCATGAATCAGCAGATGGTCCCCCCACTCATGCAGCTATCACAAAAAGATTCAAAAAGAAGTAGAAGGCAAAGCTTGTAGCGCTGGTTTCAGTTCTGACATTTAATGTATTATAGTCAGAGAAGGCACCTGTGCAGATCAAGGAACTCAGGTACAATTACCTGTGAGCCTTCAAGACTTTGGCAGAAATACCATTTCAGTCAGTAGTGTAATGACACTTTGCATATCCACACACTAATTACCAAGGAGAGATTCTGAATACAATACACAATGTTTTCATCACTAACAGAAGATGCAGCCTGAAAGAAAAGAAGAATCCAAAGAAATAAAGCATGGAGGCAAAAAATGAATCTCTGATCCAAAAAATAGTGTAAGAAATGCACTGTTTAAGTACGTACTTACGGCTGGTTCCAAGTTTGCAGCTATCCTTTATGTTGCTCTCATATGAAAAGTTACAAATGTGTTTTCTCACCAACAATTTAAAGCACATTTCGTAAGAAAATTCAATAGTTGATTACCTGGCTTCCTTCCTAGTTCAGCTTTCTAAGAAATGGGAAGTATATCAGTAAAATCCTAATATTAAATTAACAAATTCTTTGGGACAGAATATAACAACATAGTCTTTGGAGCAAGATCAATGAATCAAGGTGGTTTTCTTTGTAAGTGAGGAATGGATTTGGTTGTGGAGAATGGAGAAGGAAAAGAGAGTGAACATGATTTGCTTCATGAGAAATAAGAACACTGCCAATACACACCTTTGTTACTGAGTATAGTCATTAATTTTAAAACTCTCCCCTCCCTGTTATACGAATTTTTCAAAGCCTCAAGTATTTTAGTTTTGCTGTGAAATTAGATTGTGTCTAAATCTTCATAATGTTCTTAGACAAAGATTAATGAGACTTCCAGCAAAAGGCTGAGGAGATGATATACTACTGAATGGAACAGAAAGCAGAAAAATTCCCCAGCAAACAGCTCATCTAGCAGATCTCTTTTTTTTTTCGGAGGATGATGAAGAATCTTCACCTTAGATGTAAGACCGGATTCATCTCCCCTTCCCATCTTTCTGTCATTATGAGTTCTATACATAAGCCCTGTCAGTTCAAACTGTTGAAGGTTGGTAAAGTGCTTCCAAAGAAAAGTACTAGAACTTAAAGAGGCTAGTAATTTACACTTGTGATAGTATAATGTGGTGGTTCCCATGTCTGTATCGGTCAACAGTCTTCCTCAGTCTGTGGCAAGCACCAGTTGTTTGGCGGTCAAAAGGAAGGCTAGCTAAACAAATAAACTATATACTAATACCCTAAGTCTTTTAACATGGTATTTAGTCCCTCAGATAATGTTAGACATGTAAAAGGGAGGAGTATGCATTACTCTGTGAATCAGCACAACTGTCGGCGCATGTTATCATCCTTATCCCTGCTATCCCATCACAAATAACACTAATCAAGTGACAGCATTTATGCAGCACTTACTACTCTGAAAAATCCTCTCACATGCAAGATCAAGACAGGAACTAGATTCTTTCCTAACATTTTATCATCCTTCTTCAGTTTCCAAGTAAGGAGCAACCTGTTTGTTTGCTTCTCTCTCTTTGTTAAAGACAGCCTACTCCCCAGAGAACCTTTCTTATTTGTTTTAAACATGTTTTTACAGGCCTGTTAATAAAACGGGGGTGGGGTGCAGGTAAAAAGTAGTGCCTGGAAGTGCCTTCAATACTTCGTCAGCTGTGGTTCCAACGAAGTTCAGGCTTAGTCCACACCCAGAAGATGCAGGGGTGTTTGTTTCTGCCTTCCACTTCATATCCAAGTCTGACAAGGTAGAGAAGCAATCTGCTGAAAACATACTGTCCAAATGAAAGGGTATCACCAGGTCTGCCTATGTATACACACAGTGTCCTGACTTATGTAGGTCTGAAAATCCTTGCTTAGGTTGACACAATGCGCTCACCTAAAGATACAAGAAAACAGATAGAAACCGTCCAAAACCAATTAAACTTAATTCACTAGCAGAGTCTACATTCTAAAGCAATTTTGGAAACAAATCCACAAGACAAAAAATTTCCAAAACTATTACAGGAATTTTATCTTCACAAGTCTGAAAATATCTGATCCCTGAAAATATTTTTTTTTTTCTGAAAGAGTAAAGAACAAAAAGAGTGAAAAGAAATTAAAACGTATGTGTTTGCTCCAGTTTACTTTTTTTTTTTTTTTTTTTTTTTTTCCTGGGCCTTACCAGTGTCTGGTTTTGCCACTAATTTTTGTGTGCACAGACAGTAAGTTGTCTCAAGTAATAAAGCTTACAAACTATCAACATTGCTACAAAGTCAACATCTAACAACAAATCATTTATGTACCTTTCTGTCAAAGTTTTCCTGTAGATACATGTACACATTGTTTCTTCTATTTCACATTTTCCAGTCTTTCCCAATGCAGACTCCATAAATAAGCCAAGCATATAACTCTAAGCACATGAAACACCACTCCATGCTTTGCTTATTCATAGCTCAAATAACCAAATAGGTTTTTTTCAAATTTGACCTCAAAAGAACTTGTTAACAAAAACTGTTCAAAGCTATGGGGTTTTTTTTGAGCTACCTGGAAAATAAAATGTTGCATTTCTTTAAAACGCTAAAACAGCTCTGAAGATTTTGACCAAAGTGTAAAAGTAAATACTGAAATCCCACAAAACAAACCCCACATCTTTAACAGAAGAGTAAGCATGAAAAAATTCATATGTAAAAGTCACTGATTTTTAATTTATTTTTTTTTTAATTCAGTATAGTTCTGACTGCCACGTGAGAGTATGGTATATAAAGACTGGACCTAAAGCCTTACATAAAAAAAAATGTACAACTGGTAATAGTTCTGTATTTTCAAGATTTTTTTCTTTTCATTAGGTTTTCTTGTTGTGGTATGTATACCATGAACATGAGAGAGATACAAATTCATCCTTATATGATATCTCAAGATCTTTTAAGAAAGAATTCTCAAAATGACAATTTAAACTTTCTTAATATTGCAAATAAAGAACTTTCTAGAAAAAACAGATGTAAGTCATCACCTTTCAAGATCCGTTTTTATTAGGAAGCATGAAAATATATTAATTAATCTAAAAATGGATCCAGTTATAGTAGTCCAAAACCCTAATGTAGACATATTTAAACAAGTTCTACCCATGTTCACACAGATCTAATTTTGAGTTCAGACACACTACTGAATTATCATGATTTAAAATACTGTTGCACATCAGCTTAACCTTGATACCTAAATGCATGTGCGTTTATTGCCCACAGTAAACTTGAGATAAAATGTGGATGATTAAAGTTGTGTGAAAGAGGTTTTTGCTCACATATTTTTACCTCCTATTTATTGTGGTAAGTGGATGGAGCTAATCACCATAGCTCAGCTGATTTACAAAACCAGATCATATTCTGAGCCATCACTCATTGAATTACTGGTTTATATGAACATAGTTATAGCAAAATTTAAACTGGTTTAAACATGTCTACATTAGAGCTTCTAGTAGCATAATTAGGTTAGTATATGCATGTATGTACATATAGATGTCTACACAGATGTGTATATAGATGTGTGTATATAGATATATGCATACATATGTGTATGTATATATATGCATGAACCTCAAAATAGATTATTTTTTTATTTATTTGGTGAAGACCCAGCTACTGGAAGCATCGAAGTAAAACAGAGTGTTAGTTTCTGCTTTATATTTGCAAACCAAAATATAAAAGCCTAAAGTCAGCATATTCCAAAGTATCAAAAGGCAAAAAAAATAATGTTAAATGTATTATTATTAATCTCTTAATCTTTACACCAGCCTCACTATTTTGTGAAATCTAAAACATGCTTAGCAATTAATGTGTAGCAGTCTGAAATTCCCAGCCATGGTGTAGTGCACATTATTCTCGTTTCAACATAACAGTAAAAAACCAAAACGGTTCTCTACAGTTTTTGCACCTTGAGAAAAGTGACTGCAAAATGTATGAAATGCTAATTCTGATTTGAGTGGAAAAGTCAGAGTTAGTTTTACTTCCACATCCCTATGCATACATTCCTATTCATCTTCTGATTTGAAAATAATTAAATAACTTTCTTTTATTTTGACATCAGACTGATAGCTAGCAAGTAAAATAAGACCTTCTGTCAAATTACCTCTTTACGGAATGATATGTGAAACCTATTTGTAGGATATTTCCAAAGTTTTCTTCATCCCAGTTTTTAGGAAAGAGTTATAATTTATTGCAATTGACTTGGGAAATTATTTTTAACAGTTGCAAATGGTAGAATAAATAAATACATTATATGAGCATATATCACTGGTCATTCATCTTTGATAACTGTAATTTTTAAATTTTCATTTGCAGATCCTCATAAGTAAACTCTTAACAGTTGTACCCAACATAGTTCAAAATAGGTAATACATACTCAAAGTGCATATTGTTTGGAATTTATGGAAGGTGTTAATGAGGGTTCTGAAATCTGAAGTAATGATTACATTTATAAATCATTTATGGCTGACTGCTTGTTGAATTTATGACCCTTTATAAGCCTTGTCAATTTAACTGTTCAAAAACACCACCACCAAACTATCATAAATGGGAACTAATCACATTAAAATCTTGTTTGTCTGACAAAATTATCTCTTTTTATGCAAGCAAAAGAAATAAAGCATGCAGCCAAACATAGATGTCCTAACAGTTTATATGAAATAGGTAACACAGGATATAGTTTATTATAGGTTGTTCAGGGATTTATTTTCTTTCCTAGTGTGTCATTCTTCAAAGGAAAAATGCCATATATAACTAGACTTCCTGGAGATACGTGGACAAATAAGAAATTATAATAGTGTGCACATCTGCTTTATAATGTAAAATATTTCAACCAAATCAAGTATTTCTCTTTGCTGCTAAGGTATACTAATTTTTAATTGCAGGATTCAGAAAGACTGAATTGTACAAATCGGTAAAAAATTACATATGTAAATGTACTCACACATGTAGAAACACGCTATGTACAGATGGAAGATGGAAGAAGTTCCTCTTCTCTTTTTTTTATAAAATTTTATCTTATTTTAAGTACAGTAGACTCACTTTCAATACTTTCCATGCTAACGTGGCAGTATTAAGTTTTTATGAATTCTTGCAGATGCAAATTTTTGCATGTAATGTTATCTTATCATTCAGAAATCAAATATATAATACATGGCCAAATGAGCCCTTGCAAGAAACCAAACTGTCCAGTAGTAAGAATGTTAACAACATGAATTAACAATGAACATGTTTGTACATAATATTTGAAGTGACACAGTTATTGCAAAAGACTGCAAGACACTAAATCTGTTCTATGATCATTTCTTACTTGCAAAACCAAAAACCTGTCGCATCATTCTTTAGTGTCATGTATTCTGTAAACACAAATATCTGTGCTTACATGCATACAGCAACATTTTTGCAGTCAGACCTAGAGTTTAAATAAAGATATAATACATAAAGATCTAGAGCATTTTGTCCCATGAGGAATCAGACCAGTCTTAACTTACATCCTTGCTGTTTCTTTGACTTCAGTGACTTTACAAGAGTACATGCATGAATCATAAGAGTTGGTGTGTGTGTGCGTACACGTGTGAACAGCAAACAGATTCCAAGACAAACTTGCCCAAACACAGGTGCTTATGTTTTTGTAAAAACAGTCTGATTTTTAGAGATCTAGACTACCCACAAATGTCAGTTAGGTCCCAATTAGACTTCCATATACATATCCACACAGATTATTTTCACACTAGTCACCACCAACATGTACACAGAAATAATTACAGTATAACATCTAATGTAATTCTAAACTACAAAGAGTTCCGAACTGAAAACTTCATAGTAATTTATAAAAAAAATCACTTAAAAATCACATACAGCACATGACTGGAATAGCTTGAGCCCATATAAAAACACAGAGAAACTGAAAAAATCTAGTGTGATTCAAAACAAAGCTTCTTTCCAAGGACTGTATCTGCATGGCTGTTGTTCTAAACTCCCTGTTCTTGATCTACTAAAGAATCATGTTTAAACTTTGCTAAAAGTCATCACCTACAACTTACGCAAATTGGATGGATAGATTTATTTCCTTAAAGAAATAAAATCTTGCTAACGCGCAGCATTGTTACATTTCATTATTTTGTCCTTTCACAGTCTAAAATTAAATCCTCCTGAGTCATGTCAACCATTAATACAAAGAGTTGTTTAAAAAAATATAAAAAAGGAATGAGGGAGTAGTAATGGTAACATACAGTACCATGAGCTGCTTTGGACTCCCAGTCAGTGGTGTACAGTTAACAGATCACTCTTAGCCTTCAGCAGACAGAGGAAAAAAACCCAACCTCCCCACTCTGGGCTGAGGTGTCAGAGCAGGAGGAGGCCGGGGGAGAGGTCTGGCAGTTTACAGGAGAAGGCAACCCAGCTCCCTCCCAGTGCATTCCTTCCCCTCTATCGCCCAAACTCTTTGCATGTGTCTTGTCATATTTACTTCAGCTGCTAATTGTCTGGACTGTGAGATTTTAAACAGCCACAGCTTAGGAAAAGTGAAACCTGTCTAAGTGACTATCTCAGCCCGTCAGCTTCATGCTGCCGGGTAAAATTTTCCAGGGGAAGTGCTCTTCTGATAGTTCCCAAGTCTCTAAGTCACCCTCCCTCCCCCTTTCCCCACCACACACACTCCCCTTGAGGCCTGTATGCACTTGTGGCAATAAAACATTCATGCGACTTGGAATTTTAACACAATGCCATTTCCCTAGTTTAACCTGAAAGGAATGCACTAGTCACAACAGACTACATCATCCTGCCATTAAGCCCTGCCAAGGAACCGCTTTTTTGGCTGTGCTGGGCCAGCTCTGACGGGAAAGAAGTACACAGACCCACACACAGAGCACAGAGGGGCCACCTCTGCTTCCTCAGCCTTATCCAGCAACACCCTGCTCTTAACCATGACCCCTGGCCTGTTTCAGCACTATGACAGCCCTGTGATGCATGTGTCACTTCAGGACTTCTGCAGAGTCACAACACTGAGCAGGCAACTCCAGCGTTTCACTGACTTGCTGCTCTGTCTCAACAGGCACTTGATCATCTGCCAGAGGGTGGGTTTTTTTTTTCACATTTTCCAGCGTTTTTTTCAAACATATACACTATTGTTACTGTTGAATGTTCTCTGTCTAAACCTAAAGACCTTTCCTCCACCTATAAACCCTCCTTGCATCCAAACAAAAAAAAAGGAAAAAAAAACCCAAACACAACCTTTCCAATTGCCTGTGGTAATTAGGTTATGATCACTGACAGAACAGTTTGCTTAGGGGACTAGTTACCAAAGCTACCAGCACTTTGGTATTCTAGTGGCATTTTAATTTTTCTGTAATTAAAGAAAAGGGGAAGAAAAGGCAGAAGTATTTCCTTGATGATTTACAAAGAATGCTGATGGGAAAAAGAAAACATTAAGTGTCTCATTTGCCCTCTGTTAACCCATTTGTGTAATGGCAATTGCTGCAAATAGAAATTGGAAGTGTAGAGCAGCGGAACGATGTACAAGGAATGTTTACCTGTCATTTTGATTTTTGAAACTATGAGATTTCCAAGACCTGAATTTACTTATTTTGTCTTGTTCTGAGTGATAGGCAGCACAGCCAATCTCACCAAAAATAATTTTAGTGCTCCTTGCCCTTCTTCACTATTCACTTTAATTCTTCTGCAGCTGAATGATCTTTGATTTACGTGAACAGAATGCACTGAATAAACAGGCAAGGAAACATTTTCAAAAACCTGGAAATATAACCTCAGCTACGAACCGATACCAACAGTCCTGTCCTTGTTCTGTCCCTTATGCAGGTCATTACAGATGTCTGTAAACCAAATTAGGAGCTAAAAGCACTCCTCATTCTGCAGAACACAACATTGATTGTAACTCATGAGATTTGACTAGCACTCCCTTGTGACTGATTATCATGTTATCATAATTATTGACATGCCATTGTGGTTCCACAGATGCTTCACAGAAAGACCCAAGAGCATAGGTCCCTCTGCCCAAGGAGTTTACAAAGGGAATAAGACACTACCACATGAGCAACAAATACAAGGTGCAAACAGAAGCCGAGGAGAAAGAGGTTACCATAGCTGAAAGCCCAGGATATGTGCTTTAGTTCGCATCTTGACTAACATCTGGAAACGTATCTCCACATGTCAACACTCAGAGGTCAATGGGAAATAAGCAAAGGTTAGAAAGATATTCCATCAATACACAACAACATCCAAGTGCTGTATTTCAAAATTCACAACAGATTAACAGATCTGTTTGATAAAGAATGCCTTGTGTCATTGGCATTGAAAATAATTTTTCTGTGATTTTTCCATTGAGAATCATGTTTCCAGAATGCAAAAGAAAGCAGCAGTTCCTCTGGACTCCAGGTTTGTCTGACTAGTGCATATGTTTTCAGGAAATACAAGCTGGGTTCTCTGTTTTCTAGAACATTAGAGATTTTACAAATGCCAAAGCAGCCACAGTGAATAGTGGTTAATATCACATACTTCAGAAAAAGAAATCCAATGCTGGACAAATATGGGCTAGACTGCCCACAGAACAGACATTTTATAATCTCCACCCAGTTATGGAATAGTTTATGGCATGATGTGAAGATGTAGATAATTTTGGGGGGGAGAGCTGCAGTTTTGCAGATGATGTTCTGGTGTCCACACAATTCCCTTCTGGTTATAGCAAATAATATTTTCATTTAAACTACAATTAGTTTAACTAACTTGTGTTAGGCAATAAGGAAGAAAAGGAATGTTCCTCTACACATACAAAATATTTTTCAATATGCTTGGCTATACAGAGTCAAGTTTGCTTTATGTTTACCATGAATATGTAACACAGCAGTGTAAATATTCAGCATGAAGAAATGCTTTTGGAGCAAAGATGAAAATTAAGTAGGCATATATGCAATCAAAGTTGTTCCACTGCTGAAGGCAAACAATACTTTAAATTTAGTCTATGGATGATAACATACTCATGCAGAACACAAAGTTCCCAGAAACTGTTTTTCTCCTCTGAAAAATCTGACCTTGTTGCTAGAAATCTGTAGTTGTTTTTCAAATGTACACTATCGCATTTCAGAGAATTTTCAGCATCTAAATGACCCAAATCCATGAATTGTAAAAGAATTGCCATCTTTTTAAAAGGCCTACTCTTTTTAAAAGGCCTACAAAAGTGTGAATGGATTCAGCATTTATATACAAGGCTGTATATAAACATACAAACCTATGCCTGCAACCTCAGATATGACCTGTCCGTGCTTATAACTACTTATTTTCATTTAACAGGGTTTCCTCTCATTCAGTCCTTCTGATAAGGAGCAGACAGTAATTTCTACTAAATCCTGCTTTATACAACTCTGTTGTGTCTTTCCTAATGGTCTTCCACCTAAACAAAAAATTCCTAATCTCCCTTCTGTCAAAATAATCTATTAACAGTTCACTATAGCACAGACTAGTTAAGTAGGGCTGCCTTATTGTATCATAATGATTCAAAAAAGGGAGGATAAGGTGTAGATAGTTGTTTGTGTTTACCTCTGCTTTATACAGCTCTGTTGTATCATATCCATTCAAAAAAGTAAGAAAACAACCAATGCTTACAGTATACTAGGGAGTAAAATTTACTTGAGAGGTGGTAGAGTTTAGATTCCTCTTGTGACAAAATTGTCTTTGTCACACGGTTGAAATACATACCCAGATAATCCAGAGTACTAGTACAGCACTTTTTTTTTTTTTTTGGTTTGTTTTACGGATGCCTAAGAATTTTCTTATGGTGAAATGGGCACCTTTACAAAACAGATATAGATTGCTCTCTAGGGTATATGATCTTAATTATCTTTCACAGACAGCTTAGACACAAGTCTCAAGGAGCATGTAGACTACAGATGGAGGGAACACGGCTATACTGCAGAGGGATCAAGAGGTCTTTCAGGGCTGCAGGATTGAAGAATACAAGTTAATTCTGAACAAAGGTGCAACAATGGTCTGTTTGGAGCTACAGAAGCAAGGACTTTTTTTTGCTACCAGCAGCGCTATCATCACTGCGACAAAAATTAGGAAACAGGAACACAGCACAAGCTGATGGGTCTCTAGGACATAGCTGAGAACATCTATCAATGGTGATACACCTTGGAGTTCCAGCTGTATTTTCTTGCCTTCATTTTAGATGAATGCTCTCATGGACTGACTTCAATGCAACTTAAACATCATTGCAGAATTAGTTGACTTTTCTATCTTGAGTGGTCTGTTGTCTGTCCCTTGACCTACACACCATGAAGTAATATAAGCAAGTGCCAAGAGTCTATGTGTAGAAAGACACTAAATGAGGTACCATATGTATTATCCTTTTCAGGTCCTCAGAATTCGTAAGGAGTTAAAATTAACGTGATGTGGGTTAGGAAGAAAATCCTTGGTTCTTCACTGCTCTACCTATTTCTGACAGCTGACAAAATGTCCATCTGGAAAATATGAAGGATCTCCACTCAAACTCATCTCTGTAGAAAAACCATCAGTGGTATCCATTGGGTATATACTTCCCCAGCATACAAAGCATCTTACCACTTCCTAAATGTATCACAGAAGGCTTGGTTCAAGACATTCCAAATAATCCTCAGTCCTAAACCTTTCAATGAAAAAGAAAACACTCTGCAGTCCTGCTGCATTCTTTAAGCTTGGGTCAGGAACAGTGGCCTTGCATGTTATGAACTACATTTTCTTTAAGCTAATCAGTCAACCCTTGGATGACAGAATGCATGAAGGAAGCAAACAGGTTCTAAATGTCTAGAAATTTTTGTGCTCCGTTAACCTTTAATCTGCTGACAGGGTAGAAAGGAGATAGTAGAACATCAGAAAATCAACCCTGTCAATCAGAATTCTGTCCATACAGAACATGTTGGGAAGCAGAAAAAAATTACCTCAGTTCACCATTTCTCTGAGGGAGGATGCCCGGAGTATTGGGGGTTTGGCACAAAACCAGAGTGGGTAAGATAGCAGTCTGAAGAAAGAGAATGTATTCTTTAGAGCTGAAAAGCCAAGAATCAATATTAATTAGTATCTCTGAGCAATATAAATAATATTAATTCCTTGATGGAGGATGGACATTTAGCACCAGCAAAAGCCCAGTGGAAGTTGCAAGTGAATTAACATCTGGGTGCCTGTCTGACTCCTCCTCCACAACAGTAAAAATCTTTTCCTTTTTAGGATTTGGAATCAATGCTGGGGATACTGCCAGAGGAGACAGCCGTGAAGACCTGAGAAGGCAGAGAGTGAGTGAATTCACATCTTCAGTTAAAAGTCTTCTGGCTTCTTGTTCAGGTTCTTGTATCTCTGGAGAAGCATCTGAAATGACAGTCCTCCACTGAGTTCATGGGGCTTGGATGCTAAGGTATCAAACTAGTACAACCCTTCTGTTCCTCGTCCTCCAAAGAGCTGGAATGAACTGTTTATTTGGTTGCCAGGGGCTGGCTCAGGGGTATCCCATACCACCATCTGCAGGGAAACTTTCCCAAGGGGTTGAATACAGACTTCTTCCCAGACAGAACTAGTGGAAACATGTGTGCCTTCATATTAAAGCATAATTCTGGGAAAAACTCACCTTTACTTAACATGGTAGCAAATGGCTGCCTGCACTGGGTAGGGAAATTGCACACAGAAAGAAAGGCCGCTATATGAACTCTGCTATTTCCATCAACTACTTTTTGGCTCACACACAGAGATCCACATAGTGCATTCAGGGAATTAAGCAGTTCATACAAAAGACTCTTTATCTGAACCCTGGCCACCAGTGCTCCTCTCCTTTGCCCTTCCATCATAGCGCTAAAATAAGGTCTAGAAAATTCTCTCCCAAAGCTTCATCAATACTTTCAGGACAATCACAAAATAATCATAGGCAGGCCTGCATCTATTTCAAATCACTAAGGCTTGGGCAACCAGATCATGACCTGACATTACTGACAGTCATTTCAGTAAGCAGGAGAAGAATCATTGTTACCAAAATGAGGTTTGCAGAGTGCAATGGCTAAAATGTAGAGAATGCTTTGACAAAGGATCTGCAGTGTAACCTGTCATTCATGTTTTTTTCTTACTGAGCAACCATAGTTATGAACTAATGTCTACAAATTGTTCCTCATACTGGGAACTCACAGTGCTTCTGGCATCTCTGGCAAAAAACAGTGCACAAAAATATGAAATAACAGAAGAATTTAATCGTGGAACACTAGCAATACCTCATATTAAATTCTCTACAGAGACAATTCAGTCCCTGTGGTTAGAAACAGGAGTGGCATTTAGAAATTCAGTTTCTGCTTTGCCACAGTACACAAGGTATTAACTTAATTCTCTGTTTGGGTGCCAGCTTCCACAAGAAATAATGTCCTATTCCACAGAACTTATGTAACACAATTTCTTTCTCTTTAAGTGCTTTCAGATCATCTGAAAATGGGGAAGAAGAGATTCATGATGGGTTTGGTTTTTTTTTTTACACTCACACATGTACTTAAAATTTCTTTGGTGGAATATATATAAATGAACCTCCAGTCAAATGCATCTCTCTGACTCAGTCTACATAAGTCCAACTTCTAATGTTTCTCTCATAAACATAAAAAAAGTCTTTATTATAAACTGCAAGGGTTTTTTATTATAAGGAATGACCACTCCAGTCACATTTATTGGCAGATTAGCGATGGTGATATTCCATTCTTCACATTTTATTGTTCCTTTATTGTGCTCTAGTTAAATTCTGAAGTCTGTAGGGACAAGAATATGTTGATTTCTGTATGACAACAGAAGATCATCAGGCGAGGCTTCAATTCAACCAGTGCAAAGAATAACCCTAGTGAAGACAGAGAACCTAAGTCAGGATATTGCTTCACAGTCTCATGAAAGAGCCTGCTTAAAATATGTGGCTGCTACAAATGTCAAATGTCTTACTTTTTTTCTACAGCAAGATGGCACAGGTACTTCTAGCAACTTTAATATAATTCATGATATTAGATATTCCTGATAGTAAAGAATAGGTGTTACAGATCTGAACTGAATTTGGGACAAGGAAGGAGAGCACTCTCTCTTTTAACTGTTGGTATCGGTATTGTGAGTAGCTTTGTTTCTATCTGGTCACCTCTTCCATTAGTCCTTTTGCAGATCCTTGCTATTATTTCACCTTTTCCTCAAAGAAGGTCCAGAAGTTTCTGCCAAAACCACCACAAATTTTGTCCTCTGCATGCTGCATAAAGTTACAGGAGCAATGCTGGCAATGCTCTCTGAAGAAAGCAACATATTATTGTGAAAACACAGGAAGACCTCCTATCTTCCATTTCTACTCTTTATCTCATTGGTGGTTTCAATTAGCCTTGACAGCCCAGTTAAAAGACAAAAGCTGTTTCATCACCTCAAGGCTATGAAGTCATAATTCTAAAACTGTTGTCTACTAAAAAATATGGAATTAGGACCGATTACTTATCCAGGACATTACGTTAATTTTAGCTTGTTGAATTTAAGTTTTCAATGTAAGCATCTCAAGGCAAAGAACACATTTTACTTTATCTTTGAAAACTGATATAAATTTGGCAAATAGCAGATACTCTAGTTCTACTGTGTTGGAAGCCTAATGGATGCATAACCTTTGAAAAGATGAAATGTAAATTAGGCAAGGAATCTAATCCATGCTTTCATGCAGTCAAAATGTCTCCTTGTGTTAATAGCAACCAAGATTTTCAAAATATGGCCCCTAATTAGTACTAAATATTATGCAATTATTAGAAGATTATGCTACTAGCTATACACAAAATAGGCGACCAATCTGGATCTTACTCAGTTTATCTGGGACTTTGAGCCCTGATCATATTCTGTTTCGGATGCCTAGAAAACTGGATCATTTCATTCACCTGCAGGAAGAGGTTTCCCAGAAGCACTGTATCCCAAACAACAGAATTTTTCATGTTATAAAGGATAGAAAAGAAAATATCTGTCGATTATTCCTGAAATTTCCATTATCAGAAGCATAGCATGGGAAAAAAAATACCTTAAACTCTCACAGCAAACAATGGTAATAAAAAGATAATCAAAATAGTGCAGGAATAATGAATGTGCAGTATAAAAGAATGTCATTTCACTACTCAACTAGCTCTGAGAAATCTGGTTAATCTATGCCAAGGAACCACAGATAAAAAATATGGCCATTTTATTAGCCATCTGAAATGAAATGTAATGTTAATTTCATGTACATAATCTTCATTACTGCAATACATGTATTACTAGTGTAATTTAGTCAATTAGGGCATAGCTACAAATCTGTCAGCTGCCACCATGAGAAATATAAAGTACAAGGTTGCACTGAAAACGTTAAAAGTGAATAGTAAGATAGCAGTAATAGGGATGGACTGAGAGAGGAAAGAAACGGTGGGAAGAGGAAAGTCTTAAAACCAGCTAATTACAATCACAATAAAACCCCACAGTTATAAATAGCATATATTTCAACACAGACATGTAAGCACAAACTATCTTTAGATCTGTGCAGTCATTCATTAATGAACAACCAGACAAAGTACTCAAGACGCTAAAATTCAGACCTAAGATATGCAGTTTAATATTGCATTTTAACAGCATTTCTGACTTGACATATATTCATTCTATTTCTTCTCTCTTTCCCCTTTGACTCAGCTGCTGTACAGAAGACCTCAGCACAAAGCAAATTAAATAAAAGAACAATGTGTAACTTCACTAGAGAATGAGGCTGGTAAACGCAGCCATTCATCCTTGCAGCCCATCACCTTCTTCCCTCCGCCCCCTGCTTATTCCTTCCCCAGTCCAACGAAAAATACGACGCACGCACGCACGCACATGCATATACACACACACGTGCATATTACGAGCTTTATGCAATGAGAAATATGTTAATTTACTCAGCTCGGCAAGGCACATTTGGTGAGTGTATTACCTGGATTAGCTACAATAACAGAGGGGAAAAGCTGGGGTAAGCAGGCTGAAGCCCTGTGTGTGGCCAAGGCAGCGGGAAGCAAGGCAGAGAGAGAGAGAATGAACCCAACAACACAACAGTGGAACAGGCAGCTGGCCTGAGATGCTAATTCAGCGCTTTAACAAATCAATGCCACTTGAAAAGTACAATGCGAGCCCTCACTGGGTAGATGTCAGGGGACCGAGAAAATGCATTCTCAAGTATTTCACATTAAGAGGGAATAATGTGTTAATTTATAACTCTTCACCCTATACACTTGGATTATCCATCTGTGTCAGTGATTTGACTTCTTAAATTTATCAAAAACATGCGCAAAGGGAGGCATCTTCTGTTAAAGCATTGGGAAATAGCGATTCAGAAATAGCCTGCCCTATCTGGTTGTTGGGTGGAGGGCTGGGTTTTGGTTTTTTCCTTTTTTTCTTTCCCTTTTTTTTTTTTTTCCTCCTTTGGACCCTTTGGTCAAACGAAGGCCTTTTTTTAGTAGTGGCTGATTACATTAGGTACCATCCGTCAAAAGTGACACCATAGAGCAGCAAAATCTTGAATCAGCAACCTGAGATGCCATCATCAGAATTTAGTTTAAGGAAACTTAGCAAAATCCCTCTGCACATCTAGCAGAAGAGAAGCTGCTACAATTAAAATGCCATTCTAAATGCCAGCTGAGATCTACAGACACTACCTACCGAAATACAAAGAAGAGGAGGCTGGAGGGGGAGAAGTAAATTGGCATTGAGATGGCTTGTATGTATAAGGAGTTTCCACACAAACATGAAGTAGAACTGTAGTAAGAAAAGTGTTACTGATTCTTGAAACTGTTTCTTAACAAAAACTGTTCATTTAAAATTATATAGACAACACTATTTCATATGCATAGGGAATCTAATGTCACTGCAGAAAACACTAATCAAACCTAAATTCCTTTTGTTTGGAAAACATGACTGTTTCACAATTTAATTTTTGTTGGTTAATTCTGTGTACATTTAAAGTGCCAAGTTACCTGCATGAGAATGAAGTCTGGTTTATGTCTATTGAACATGTACGGCACAGACGGTGGTAGTGTACCTTGCCACCTAAATATTTTCAGCGTAATGCAGAAGAGCAAAATCCAAAGGAGCAATAGGGAGACCATGTCCTAATTAGGATCAGCTTAGTAATATTTAATGCAAAGATAACAGTGGTTACTGACCAGTTTCAAACAGTTATCCATCTGTGGGTTAAATATTAATAAACAAAAGAAAATTAGGAAGAGCAAATAATTTCTAATAATTCCTGGAAAGCATAAGTGGCATTTACTGCTTTAGATTAAATTAAAAAGGCGTGGACAACTTTTTAGGTGCTTGCATAATTGCCACTTCTATTTCATTGTATTTGTACTACACAACACCTACATTGTTGTAGGAAATTTTTTTTGTCAATTATACAATTGCAATAGAAGCAGACACTCTTATTTTCAGAACATTCATATGTAAATAATATGCTGATGAATGGAAATTAGATGCTATAGATGATACGCAAGTATCCACATCTAGTAAAAGTAAATGCTACTTCACTTAAACAGACTTCAGTACTACTGCTTCTGCCATCCCCTGCTTCCCTAGTACAGGCAGGTACAACATAAGATGAGGTTAGGTGGCCTTTCGGGGGGTTTCTGATGGCTCTGAAATTAACCTGAAGAAACAGAAGCTGGAAAATAAATCTGGTTTTGACAGGAAAATGTTTTATAATTTCATGCTTTCACATGGGGGCTTTGTCTTTTCTTTTTGATTTTTTTTTTTTTTTAAAAAAAACAAAGACCTTGATAATATATTTTTTTATTTCCACAAAGAATGCAAAATTATTTTCTTTCAAAACAGGTCACCTCTTAAGGAATATTTCATATTTCTGGCACTGTGCAGCACCTCTTTTCCTTCTCTTCACATGAAACCTTATGAAGGATATAACATGCATGCTTCATAGGCTTGTGTAAAACCCTGAAGAATCCTGAGGGGGCCTTCAGGTCTGTTTATTAATTATAACCCAGAAAGGTACCACATATGCGAACTGATTGCAGAAAGTCTGCATCCTAGCCTCTTGGACAAATTTCTATTCCTGTCTGTCCCATCCAGGCTTCTCCCTAATATAAACTATCTATTCTTATCATTATAGTATGTTTAATCCCCCTCTGTTACTCCCTTCCCCCCCTTTCCAGACTCACCTAAGGGGTTAAAAGACTAGAGTACATTTGTGACTTGTCAGTGACATATAATACCCAGGTCCTTCATGCAATCAACTTTTACTTGACATGTATTTGCTCATCACAGGACCCGCATTACTACTGGGAAAATGAAGAAAAACCTAAATTAACACTTGACATTCAATATGGTCAAGTCCTTAATTGGCTGGGCTTCCTGAGAAAGCAATTTTCTATTCCCCAAACTGTTCGTGTGTCATGTGTGGAGTGCAGCTCTTGGCCATCACTGCTGTCCCTCGCTCACTCTAATGAGAGCAGATGAATTAGTGCTACGTGACACGATTTTAGCAGGGCTCCCTCCTTCCCTCCCCCCAGTCCTTTTCCTCTGCTAGTGACAGCTGTGTGGCTGGGGGTGGGGACAAGGACACTAAGAAATGCCAGTTCAAATAGTTCTGTGAAGATTGAATATTTTTGAAATATGAAATGTTTTCTTGATACTCCTGGAACCTTGCAATTTAAAAGTAATAGTAGGGAGAAGGGGATGCAGCAGTATAAAGATACAAGAAAGTAGCTGAGTTTGGCTAGATACAAATTAACTTCCAGCATCTCTCCCATCCCTCTATTAACCTGTAGCAATCTAATTAAAATGGAAATTTCCTATACTGGAAAAGTAGTTTAAAAATGTTTAAAGAGTCACTAGCTAAATGAATTTGCAATTTTTTTTGTGTGTCTATTTCATTTAAATAAAAAAATAACTTTTACAGCATGCTTCCCTGTGTGACAAAGATCATGTACGATGAACGTTTGTGTGTCCTCTTTGGAAATGACAACCATTGCATTCAGTTTATTTTTAGTATACGGGAAATTTCTTTAATCCAGGATGCTACTGCTCACTTTTCAATATAATGTTAAAATGCTTTAACTGTTTGAACACCAATGGAAATTCCATACGGAGTTCAAGACTTTCCTGAGCGTTTGCCAGATGATGGGAGAATGCAATTTGTATCGCTAACATAAAAATAAAACAAATGAAAGCAATGTAAATAATTGGATTTTCAGCTGATATCAAAGATCATAAATCAGGAAGAACAGAGACTAGAGAAGCAGGATATTCAAAATAGTTAAATTAAATTGCCCACAAAAAAAGAATGAAGTATATACATACCTGAACATTTATTATTGAAAATGCACAAATGACTACAAAATAATTTCCAGTAGACAGCTCTGTGGGTCATATGGTTTCACTTGACTTCTTATATGTAACAGAAAAAGCAACATGTATGTCATGTATTGTGAATGACCTTTTAAAAAGTCTAGCATTGCACAATCAATTTAAGCAAAAAATTCTAAGAGTTATATTAACACTATAGCTGAACTTGCCTTGAGAAGAGTCCTTGTCTCAGAAGAAAAAACAAGTAGCTTCGCAATTTTCAAGTCACCTCTCCAAATCTGAGACTGGCCTTGCAAGGTTACATTACTTCAGTAATATAACAAACAAGTGTGGACTGTTAGGTACAAGATAAAAGAATGACAACATTTTTGCT
Organism: Athene noctua; assembly: GCF_965140245.1. Classification (NCBI taxonomy): domain Eukaryota; kingdom Metazoa; phylum Chordata; class Aves; order Strigiformes; family Strigidae; genus Athene; species Athene noctua. Next base: position 64,591,792 of record NC_134077.1, on the reverse strand, counting down.
GTAAAATACATTGATAAACATGCATTGTCACAAACAGAAGGGGGATTTTTCACTGTATGTTTCTACAGTTATTGACAAAGATGCGTCACTTTTTGTGGCTATGGTTGTAAATATTTCAATAAAGCAATAACAAAGTTTAAAGACTTGCTTTTTCTTATTTGCTTCTAAAACATCCTTTAGTTATTTCAGTGTTTTCAAGCTAAGCAGAAGGAATACATACAGCTTTGGCCACAAGAATTTCTAGAAGAATGTAATTGTTTCTGTTTCTCGGGTGCTAAAATAAGCCCTCAAAATGTGATAAAAGCTCCAAAATTAAAATATCAGCCATTCTCACCATTACATCTTCACACAAAAAGAACACCCACCAAACTGAATGAGACCACTGGTCATACCTGTATCAGCAGAATGCTAAACTCCGGAGCACTTCACTGACAAGAAACTGTAGCTTTGAAGCACTTGTTGACGAGAAGTGGTTAAGGTTTTCTTTTAAAACAACCTCCAAACTTTACTCCTATTATTTTTTTAAAGTAACAAGTACTGTAGCAGAAGGATCCTCAAGAAACAAAGGGTACAGCAATCTAGCTAATAGTGTTGTGGTGACCTTTGAGGCACTGACTAGTCCGTCAAGCACCATCTGCTATATGTACAGCATAGTTAAGAGGAGGATTATTAACTGGACTAGAATCTGAAGAGCCATTTCAGTCTTAAAAAGAATATGAACTGACTTCACTGAACTTTGTACAGATTGAGATTCTCAGTGCCACCAGTTAAGAAAGCCATCTACTTCCTAGGACAGGATCCAACTATTATGTTGACTATATGGCACCTCTCATCTTAAATTCATCCTGAGTTTTGGAAAACTAATATTAAAGAAGCACTGTACCACAAATCACCTTTACTATCAGGAAGACCACCTCTACTGCTGACAGAGATAACACATACAGTAAAGTTCCTAGGAAACACAGAACTATATTACCTAATGGAACGGAAAGACATGCATCAAAGAAGGCTTAGCTTTCCCTAAAAATATTAATTCTACTTGATGCAGGCTATGCCGCACCAGCATCCTGATTCGGCATCCTCAGATTTTAATCATACAACTCCCTTCACATTGCTGGATGAGAAGTAGAAATGACAGCAAATAATGGGTCAGAAGAACTATTTGCTGCTAAACTGGAAAGCTCCTTTCCTTACTGCCTACAGTAAAACAGCCCATTAAGAGTTGCTTTTTGATTAAAAACAAGTAAGTAATTTCAACTATGGCAAAGTGACATGTTTTAACTTGACATTTTGTTAAGGATGAGTACCTTGTGAAGCTCATAAAAGAGTGAAGAGATTCAGTGGAACATTAAGATTTACTATATATACTCAATGCCACTGTCACTTCTGTGCAAAACACGTCAACCCGGAAATATCTGACTCAACAGCCCTAAGGTTATTTAGAATAGAAAGTGAGATTTTTACATGTTCCACTTTGATGCCATGAGAGCAGCTGCATTAAGTTCTCTCAGTGGTTTTCAAAACCCAAATAAAATGCTTGCTCTGTGTTTTAAAAGTTACTGTGCAAATGTGCCACACACCCAGTCTGTAATGGCTTACGTTCACCATTTTCAGAAAAGATAAACACAGGAGAGTAGGAAATGATAATATAAAAACAGCCTGGCACGTGAAATGAGGAAAAGCATTGCAGACTATCTGGCAATACAAAGCACACAAATGTTATGTTGTGAAAATTAATAGCATCTGAAATTATACTCCCATCCCAGCACTCTCCTCCAACCTAAACCCAAATTAAAGGTATTTTATCTATTTCCCAGTTGAGAAGTTGCTAGAAGTGGTAAGTCACAGCTGTGTTGACACTGAACTTGAACACAGAATACCAACGTCACACACACACTTTGCAGATGCTTCGTTACAAGCAGCACCAGTCACTTGACTTGAAATACCTAACCTAGCTGTAAAACAAACTCTTAATCTCCAGCCTCTTCTCCAGTTAAAGTCTTCTTTACAGTTCTGGAAACACACCAACACCTTATTATGTTTATGCTAAACTTATCTGCATTTTGATTGGAATTTGACAGTGACCAGTGGTTCAACTCAATGGTACCTCAGACACTGCTGAGAACAGGCCCCACTTACTCATGGTTTTAACTAGATGTTCTCTCTTTTTGTTCCCACAGAAATCTATAACACAGTGACCTTCAATTTAAAATACAAACTAATTAACTACCCATTCTGTTGAAAAATGTTGGTATAATGTTGATATCTGATTTGCCTGGAGAATTTCAATTATGAACAGACTTATTTTTCCTTGCAACACAATAGACAAAAAAGCACAGGACATCAAGTTCTGCACACAGTTAAATGATGATTCTTTATAGCAGATATCAGTATTTGCTTTGATACATGTTTCAGAAAATTTTATTCTCATAGCACTCTTCTTCAGTCAACAAAATTACAAGTACCTATGTAGGTGATTATGTGGTAATTGACTAGTATGGAAATTACAGCACTGATGCAACACCTGCACAATAACTTTACTTCTGAAGACTGCAAGAGTTTCATCCAGTTCCTGATACACCATTGAAAATTTGTGCTGGAGCTAGAAGCACTGGCTTCAACAACTTGAGAAAACCAAAGACCAAATTTAGCACTTTAATAATTACAGCAACCTCTGAGGTTTTACCTTCACAAAGACATATTTTCTAGTCAGCTAAGACAACAATGCTGACTGTTCTGAGTAGTTTTATGATGGTCAGTGACTACTGTATGTAAAACTTACAGCAAAGCTCTAGCAGCACTATCTTTCTTACAGAGCTGACCAGCAGCCACATTTCACTCCAGTTAGGAGGCAGGGACCATGTTTCTCCTAACTGTATTACAATAAAATGACTCAAAAGCCCACACTGCAATTCAGCTAGCATTTCTTAAAACCTTACTTTGTTTTTTAGTATTTTAAACTATGGGGTTTTTTATGCTCTTGGGTCCACGAATGCCTACATTTCCTGATGTCAGTTTCCATACCTTCCATATTATGGCAGCAGACAAAAAAATATCCTGAATTCTAATCTAGAGAATATAATGGATAAGAGTAATATTTAAAAAAAAAAAAAAAAAGAACATTTTATTTGGTACCATGGAACCAGTGACAGTTTTGCAGTTCTTTTCATTTAGTCTCAGACAGCATAAATGGTTTATGAATGGTTTTTGAATTCATAATTCAAAATGAGAGTCCTTATCAATCAATTACATACTTAAAAATGTAAAGAGAAGCTACATAGATACCTGAAATGACAAAAATAATACACAAAAATCCATTTAGGCTAGGTAAAGTATGATATAAGTATTTTTAAAGATGAAATTACTTAGAACACGCATCATTCTAAGGACTGCAGAGCTAGCTTCAAGAGAAATACTTTTCCAATGGACTGCTACGTTTTCCTATAGATATGTCCAGATTCTGTATTATGGTGGTTATATAGATACATTATTCATGTACTTGATTCTTAAAAAAATTATTTACAAGGATGCTGTATTATTGTAATGTGGATTTTTTGCATGGAGGCTGGGGTAAGATATGTTTCTAATGCAAAGGAGGAAGAGAGAAAGGGTTACACGATTCATAAAAAAGTATGTAGACGAGATTCCGACTGGCACATAGTGTGTGATAAAAATCAAATATGGAACATAATGGGACATATGGAAACATATCTTTTGTGCAGGGAAGGATGAATCACAAATTCACAGCTGGAATTTATGTGGATCCTTATTTAGTGGAGCATCTGTAGCCACTGTTTAGCTACATTCCCACATCAACAACAAAACAGTGCCACAGAAGAGAACACATGCATGAAGCTCCAGCTGGTATCTGTGCCCACCACTCCTTTCTTTTCCCTAAAGCTACATTTAGTCAGTTTTCTTTTTACAGTTTGTAGGTGTATAAACATGCATATGCAAGTCAGTGGACAGAATCAAAATGCCACACCTGACCATTGCTGAATTTTGGAAGGAATGGGGATGTGGTATAGAAATTATAGGTTCAGAAAAAAGCCCCAGACATTTAAAATCAGTCTCATGACTCTAACTTTATGCATTTTACATATTTATGTACTTCATGTATTTTACATGTTAGAAAAGTTTTATTTCACTTTGGTACCTTTAAAAATGCAAACTGAAAAAATCACAGAAAATATGATTGTATAGATCTATCTGGAGCAAACCAAATATCAACTTCATAGTTATAAAATTGCATGTGCGTTGAACCGCTTTAATATTTGCACACCTAACTTGTAGCTTCCCAACATTAACAAAAAACAAAATAAGAATCTGAAGACATCATTTCATGTCTAAGCAACTTTCATGCAAAAGATACATAAATACCAACTAAAGATGTTTAAAGCAGGGTTCGATTTGTTTGGGGGATTTTTGATGTTTTACTTTTTAAGACCATTGCTGTCTATGCTGTGAGTGAATTTCTTTCCACGGCCTTCTGAAGGATTTTGCTAATGAAGATATAGATTAATGAAACATACATTTGTATGCAAGAATAAAATGGCATTTTAAAGTAAAAAAATGCCCAGTACTGAGTTATCAGAGGATTTTTTTAAACTAGCATGTACCACACAGTTTCTCTTAAATGTGTAATTAAAATTTTGAAGAATCTAGATTTTAAAGGTCATAATTCTATAAATATTGCATTAGTTTACATTAGAGTACAATGCTCTAATCTCTTCCCAAAATGTTACTTCCACAATTATTTTTTCACTTAATATGTATTTTAGACATGCTCTACCACGGAACAAACAAAACATAAACTACCTCTTCCTGAAGAAAGACTGTAGGAAAAGCCCTCGGACCGGTTCTGTGGTTATAGACCATACTTGTACTGATTTCAGTGAGAAAGGGACGAGGCACTTGAAATTAACATTTTCTAGTGTTGTATTGTTTTCCACATAAACCTTTTGTATCAGCAGAATAGCTTGAGATATTTCGGTTTTGACCTGTAAAAAGGTACTGACAGACCGACTACCTCAAACAAGCTTTCACATTGGGAAAAATAGATAGGAATTGTTTTAAATAAATTAACAGGTAAGTCTGATGATGTAGAAAATTCACTGTTATCTGAACATTTTCCATAGCCTTGGTTGTGCTCTAAAACCCAGCTCTTTTACTTCTCTGCTTAGACAATCAGAGTGAGAAGCCACTAATGAAACCACCCTCATTAAGAATACAGCAGTATGTACCTACTTCAATTTTTCCACAATTTTTAACGAAAAGCAAAAAAAAAAAACAAAACAAAAATATTCACTTTACAATAAGCGCTATGCCAAAACTGGAGTAGCATTTTCCTTGGAATGAAAATTCACTTATCGTGAGAGATTCTACATTTGTCAAGTTCTTGTAAATAAGTTATCTTTGAATTGCTAAATACTAATTTAATATTACAGCTCATGCAACCAATTTTATTTTTTAAATATTTAAGGGAAGACAATGTCTTCGGAATGTTAAACCAAAAGGTTAAAAAAAGAGACACATTTCTAAGTTAATTCAAACATTTCAGTTGCCTTTCTTATTTATCTCTGCAGAGAAAAATCAACACCTCAGTAGATTCCAGAGCAATATTACAGGAGGTCTTGCAAAATAGTGTAATAATATTCTGTTTAGATTACTTTGTCTTTTGTGTTTAAAATGATTTTGTATTCTAGGAAAGAGGGAAGCAAAGTGGGAAGAAACTGGAATTTATACATGGCACAAGACAAACACAGTCAGCCATATACGTTTCTTAATGTAAAACAGTGTTTACTATTCAGCTATCACTATTCCAGCAGAAATCCAAAATTTTTTTTAAAGTAGAACAATGATAAAAAAATGTAAAAACTAAAATCTATGGTAATGAGATCCCATGTCTGACAGACAGATGCCATACCTTATTTCTATACCTGACCAAAAACATGTATGGTGAGTTGAGGGGTTTTATTCTAGCAGAAATGAAATGATTGATAGCCTCCAGGTTAAAATTTATTTTCCTTTAACACTCTGATCATTCTTTCTCATTTCCTCTTTCTCTTCCCCCCCACACTGAACCGAACTTTAGCATTACATTAACAATGCTAAAGGATAGGTGGATAGGAGGATCTATTAAAATGAGTAACTCCCTGCGTAAGGTACTTTTCTTGCAGCATGCACCATCTGCATGAAGCCAATGTTTTGGTGTGCTGTCTGCTGCTGTAACCAGTTCTCTCCCAGATATCAATGAAGCTGTGCATACATTTTATTTTTTTATGCAAATCATGGCTTTGGAGAGGTCATGCCTCAACACCATTGAATTAATAAGCAGCCAATCTGTGACATAAAGAACATATTTATAATCATCAATCACTTCTCAGATTATTAGATTGTTTCCAGGGCATTATAAAACCCATTAAATATCGGGCATTTCTTTATGGCAGTCTGCATAAAGATGCAGCAAAGCATATGAATAAATCTCTTTTGGGGGAAGCTTTACAGAGAGCAATTTTCCTGCTATCTTTAAGGACACCAGCAGTTAAAGAGTGAGCTGTTTCATAAAACTGTTTGTACACCAATGTTCAAGTTACACTTGAGGGACATGTTAATTTAGAACAAGGATTTTTGTTTTAAGGTGTTGAATGCTAAAAAACCCCACTCCACCCCAAATCCTGAAAAATTTCCATAAATAAATCACATTATTTAATCTTTAATAGAAAATATAATCCTTACAATCTGTAGCACAAATGATTAAAGTTCTTACACAGCTGTTATGTTTTTCCTGGTTTAGAAACAGTAAACCAGAATTTGTTTTTGCTTTTCATACCTGCTTTTCACAACCCCTTCTTCCATGCATTCTAATTTAAAAGAAAAACTAATATTAGATAAAGCAACACATAATTTGACAGCCTACCAGTTAAATTCTGACAGGGTCAATAAAATGAGAGCTTGCAGGAGTCCCAGATGAGGAACACTTTCATGAATGCCTCCATTGTGTAAACTCTCCGTATATCCTGCCTGCAAATGACAGTCATATGCCACCAGCTGCAGGAGGCATTCCAGCAATGTCAACTGCTGTGGGGCATTAAGGCAGGGTAGATGAGTTGGTACTTCTTTATATTTTTCCCTGGCTAGAACAAGGGCTGTCATGCTAAACTCATTTAAGAATTATTTTTCTAAAGACTATGGTGTTTATTTAGAAATGTAAGAAAATATATAATTAAACCCTTGCTAATGGAGCTCCTCATTTTAATAGTAGTTTTATAATATAAAGCCAGCTGGAAGTAATTATTTTTTTCCTTGCATACTTTTCATTAGTTTGTACCTCCCTCCTCCCCAAGACCCTCAGATGTTCTTATCAAATTTATGTATTATAAAAAATAATCTGTCCAGAGAACAAACAGCTGCTAAAAGCTACAATAGGAAATGTGAAAACCTCTGTGTCCACTACTCAGAAATACAGTCACTACCCCACTTCAGAGGAGACTGCTTTCCTATGAACTCCACTTTATAGATTATCATCAAATTTAAGTTTTAGAGAATTCCTGAAAAACAAAGTTTTAGAGAATTCCTGAAAAACAAACAAACAAACAAACAAGACTTGGCACATTTTTAATTAAGAACTAAGTCTCAACACAGTGATACAGGTTTGTGTCTAACTGGTTTTAAAAAACTCATTTATGTGCAAGTCAATTATTTTTTGTCTACTAAGTCTGTGTAGAAAAAAAAGTGTTCAAGCATTCTATGAATTTAATTTTCCCATTTTTCTTGCTATTTATTTTGTCAAATAAACACAAAGCTCATATTTGAGATATAGGAATACAAATATACTGAGGGCTCCTTTTTAAATATTAGCAATGCCTTGGTTAAGAAATTGTGCAAAGTAGAGTTTAAACTGAGATGTTTTTCAGCACCTTCCCTGTGATAAGCCAAGGTATCATGTATTTTTATCATGCTCTTGCATACAGGCACACCAAAATACAAAGCACTGGACTCTTCGCATGTCAGCACCTACATTCAGCCATCCTTGGAAGTGATGATTCTCCTCTCTGCCCCTCATCTCTTCCTATATTTTCTTATTAATCAAGATTGGTTTAATTATTCAATTACTACCAAGAAGAGTTTTTCTTTTAATACATGTTCAGATATACACATAGAACAAGAAAAACTGTAGGGAAAGAAAAATGAGGAAAGGCATTAATAAATAAAGGATATCAATAATGATCTATCATAAAATGACATTTTGCCGTTGTACTTCTGCAGGAGCTGTAACATCTCACAAGACGTCCCTGTGAAAGCAGCAATAAAACTGCAGTACAGTACACAAGGTCTTGTATTCTGTGCAGGCAAAGGACAATGAATATGCTAAAAGGAAATCAATCTGCATAAAAAGATCTGACAATAACATCTTCAGGTTTGTTTGATTTTGGTTTTTTGGAGGGTTTTTTGCTTTTTTTTTGCTTAATGAAAAAACAAGGAAGATAGAACACTTTGGGAAGCCAAATTTTTATATAAACAAGAATAATTCCTTTCAAAATGCTACCTAATTGATTAAATTACCTTTATCTTACTGTGTTGCTACACTTCCTATGGAAAAGTTGGCAATTCCAGTCAGCAAGGAGTCTTGCAAACATTTCCCCTCCAATTTAATTTAATGTTGAATTACACTGCCCAAATTTCATTTTGAGATTTCTGGTTCAAGAAATTCAAAACTTCAGAGGGAAAGTGGAAGCAACCATAATTTTGCACTCGCTTTCAGGGTAGCCCATGAAAAACCGAGCTTTGAGTAACTTACACATAAAATCATACACAGGCCCATAATGAGTAAAAGCTCAGACCTGAGCAGAGACTTGGAGAACCAGGTTTAATTTCTGGATTGTGATAAAACAGGAAGCCAGGTTTAGATTTCTTTAAGAAAATGCAATGCCTAATTTTTTTTATTTTTATTTTTTAATAATGTTCATCTCATTGGCATCTAAAGAACAGAAAATATTAAAATACACAAGAGCAACCACTGTAGAACCTTGTCTTGCAAAATACCTGCACATTTAGCTTCATAAAAATTACACATGTACAGAAGGCTTACAGAATTCAGCTCCTAAGTTACAGCTCACTCTGAAGGCTAATACACTGCTATCTGTAATTCTGTACCTAAACTATATGCTGTCCTTGATGCATGACAGGGCCTCCAATGACATGAATGGAAAACACATGCTCAGATCATGATGAGGATATGACCCTTTATATTCTATTCTCCTCTCACTGCTACATACCAAATGTTCACTAGTTCATCTGAAAAAAACTACATTGTATGGCATTTTCATTCGAACTGTTCAAAGCCAGAATTATGGCATTTTAAAGTTACCAATCTTTAAGAAATACACTATGAAATGCATAAAGAAAATACATATGCAGGGAATCAGGTCTTCCTCCTGATAAAATAAACCTCATGGTTAAATAAAGTTTAAAAAGAACCACCACAAATAGACAAATTATATTCATCAGGTGTGTCTCCCTGTTCCCTGAGTTGTTAAAAATTAGTGAGAAAAATAAAAGAAATTAAAGCTTTTCTCAACATTAGTTGCAGCAGGTATCACAAAAAAACAAAGACATTTACCATGCCACTCAATTTCTTCTATAAGGGGCATATTCCAAAATGCACAGGTAGGCAGACTGCAGTGCCGATCTCTACTGACATACTTGTGTTGTGGTCCACTTTGAAATAAATATAATCTCAGGTATCACAGTAAGTTTACTTCCCAGTGACAATACATTTCTGCTTTAATGACAACACCAGTATAAATTTCCTCACTTTCCATAAAGCTTCTTAAAGTATTGCTTATTATTCTTTTCATAAGAAAAGCTTGTTGATTTCTGTGTTGTGCACGGAAAGGAATGGCAGGATCGTAATTGTGTCATTTTCTCTTCTGAACTCCTGTGCTCTGTAAGTGGCAGATGACACTCTTTTCCTTTGCACAAGTGCACAGATACGCATCATCGGTAGAGGATGGGGATGCAATGACTTCCCGAGAGAGTCAGAATAGCATCAGTGGTACATTGTTGGCAAGTTCACACTGATCAAAGCAATTCTGAGATGCTCAACCCCCACCCCCCAAAAGAGATGGCCTCTCTGTGACAAAATATTGTGTGACACAGCCGAACAAGTGGCACTGTTTTCATTGTCAGTGAAGGAAAATCATTTAGAAAACAGTTGTCAAGTATTTCAGCAAGGGAAAGGGAGCATTAGGGCATTACTATAATGAGTGGGATGCGCAGTAACAAAGCAACAGATGCCTGTCCATAGGCTGATGTATAGTCTCTTATTCTGGACATTTGTTAGACAGGCTGATGTTAAGCTAAAAAATGCATTTGCCTCACAGAAAAACTGGATACAACACACATACTTTCATTTAGTAAAACTGCTTTTTAAGTTTACCCCTTTCTACATGGCTTGGCAAAAAATAAATCCCTTAATAGTTTATCTAGATGCTGAAATTTTGCCACTATGCTCTCTGAATTATAGTAAAAAACTTCATTAGTGATTCTCTTTCTGAACTAAAAGATTAAGAGAAGCAACAATGGAATTCTCCCTTTCTCCCTCTTCTCTGTTTCAGCCTTCTCTTTCTTGAGCCAGTATGATTCATCACCTCCTGGGTATACTAGGAGCCCCAAGTTTGGAAATTATTCTAAACTGCGAAGAACCAAATCCTTTTACAAAAGCACAAGCACTATTGTTTGCAAAAAATAACTGAGCAAAGAAAGTATACACAGCATATGTTTTGAGCATTTCTAGTAAAAAGTAAAAGCTCTTTAAAGCTTTTGCTTCTGATTGTACTTTATGACGAGAGTTCTGTATCAGTGAACAGAGTGTTCCTTAGCAATCAGCACAGTGTCACAACGACCTGGCAAACGCAAATGCTTTCACTATCACTACAGTCCTTGCAATCTTGCTTCAGTTGTGACCCATTCACTTTTGCCCCAACTTCGTTAAGATGCCTTACTCAGCATCTAATTAGTTAGGGAAGATTTGTCTCAGCTCTTAACCCTGACATAAGAGCAGGAGACTCTGCTGCTGTTATAATACCAAATCTGTTCTGTCACTACATTAGTCAAACCCCCATAAAATTATGCATGAATCAGTAACTACTAAAATACATAGAAAAATAGAAAGTAGAAAAACTATACATTTTTAAATGTTAAACACTAGTGCTTATTGCATGATATATTTGAGCCCATGCTTTAATATATGCTTCAACGCTTCATGCAGATTTTACAGATTTGCGCATACATATCTCAAAGTTAAGCAAAGATCTGACAATGTTCTTAGCACATCATCAACTGAAATATACAATGGCACAAGTATGTTAAAACGCTATATGCATATATGTGCAAGACTAATATGTATAGAGAGGAATGGGAAACATTTTGCGATGTTTAATTCTCCTGCAAATACTGAATACAGTAAGAGAAACTATTGAGAGGGGGGTTTTTTTTATTATTATTTTTAATCATGTATCATGCACATAGCCACCATGTACTTATCACTGCATGTACTTGTCTGTCGAGTGCTATACGCCATAAGAGACATCCTGTGCTTTTGTCATGTACAATATTTTTCTAATGCCTCTATTCAGAGGCACATCAGAAGCAGAAAAAATTTCTTAATGCAGATATATTTTATTTGCTAAAAGGACATGAACCATTATCGGTCTAAACCATGCTTTACCAAAACCCCCAACAAAATTAAAATAAGTGTCTGAAATGAGACAATGTAACCTGATAAAGCTTCTGAATTCCTACTAGCACATGAACTTATTCATGAACAGCAAAAAAACCCACCCACGTGGGGTCAGCTAATCTTTAAAATGTTGTGAAAAAAAAATATATTAAATTGTCATGTTTGCTGATGTTTACTGACAAAGGCGATTGTTAACTTCCATATACTACAAAATGCATTTTACCAATGTTAATCTTCCTCCCAGAATGTTCATAATAAATCAATGTATGGAATTACAGCCTGTAGTCAAATTAAGTTTGAACTCTTTTTGCATGTACGCCTATATTAAAAGAATAGTTATATGCTACAGTAAAACAGTTAATTACTTAATAAATGTTAAAATTGCATACAACCTCTATGACCAGCAACCCAGGAACATTTAAAGAGCTTTCACCTTCAATCCATTAGACATTACACTATGCTCCTATTTTTAAATACTGGTTCAATAAACAGTTTATGTGCCTATGTCTACATCAGTGTTAGGAACTATCAGATTGAAGAATACAAGTACAGCTCAAAACAGGCAGTGCACATTGTGTACAGTTGAATACTTCTAGCAGTATTAATGTATACTCCACATATTGTAAGTATTACTTAGTTTTCCTCAGAATAAGCATACATTTATGCTAGGAAAAAAAGTTGAATTTACTGTACCATATCTCTCATGAACAGACGCGTCTATATTAATATACATCATTGATTTAATTTTTAGTTTTCTTGCCTTCCCACTCACCTATCTAGAAGTGATTTCTCTGGTGATAACTAACACATCATGCTAATGAGAGAATCTAATGTACAATAGAGAAATGTCACTACTAATAATATTTGCATGAAGTTAAATAAAGCAACTGTAAGAGAATGTCAGACAGTTGTTCTTTAATAAGATACAGTTACACAATGAAATTATGTTGTTAATTTTGTTACATCATTGAGTGAATCCTCAATTACTATATAATGACGCACAGATCCATTTATAATTCTGATATACTGCTTTTTCACTCTCACATTGAAAAAGCTTCTGGAAAGGCTATTACCTTCTTATCTGAAACAGATTAAACCTACTTCTTTCTTAACAAAAAGGTACATGGCTCTGGCATTTTGTATCACTGTGTGTTACAGCCATCTCTCTTATAGTCTCACTTCTGAATGACTTGAAAAGTATTTTAGAACATTACAGCCCTTAAGGTAACTGGATGAAGAAATATGACATTTCTTATTCTGACAAATGCACAAAACATTTATGAAAGCAGACAATCACAAAAGCCTGCTTTTTTTTTTTTTTTTTAATCAATCAAATGCAGAACTTCTTTTATGTTGTTAACAACTCCTTGCCAGAACTAGAATGGGCAGTGGGTGCCCTGGACTTAACCAGATGAGCACGGAAGAGAACCCAAGGGTTTCTGCTCATTCTCGACCTGTCACTGATCAAAGTGACCCAAAGAAGCACTCCTTTTTATAAGTTAAGATTTATGCCCTTTAAGGTTATCAGACATTCTTCTGTATACAGAATGGGATGACCCTTTTCAAGCGAATCACACACTTCTACGTGGACAAAAGGTGCATAGGCAAAACAATGCAGTCAAGTGGCCATGTCATAAACTTCTCACAGGTAATTTAGGAGACTATTCCTCTTCTCCTCTCACCCTAACATAATCTAAACTTGCTCTGGAATATGGAAATGCCATTTTCTTGCGCTCCATTCTCTAAAAAAATAAACCAAAAATAAATACCATCATAATAGCCAAAACCTGTATAATCAATCCTAATTTTTCTAAGACACTCACGGTTCCTTGTCGTAATGAAGTAAGCTTTCCTTTTATTCTGAAAAAAGTTACTCATTCCTATAGCATGCAAACAGCAGTGCAGTGTGAATTGAGAGGTAAGAGGAGGGAGGGATTGCAAGATTTTGTTCTAAATCATTCTTCTTGCCATGCTTCAATCTTTGTACTAAAAACCTGCTTGAGATTAAGTTTCAACTTCAAGGAAAAGTGATGGGACTCGACGTTTGTTTGCTTCTAAAATACATGTGGAAAGCCAGCAATATACGTCGAAATTTAAAAAACAAATCTCTCTAGCATTACTATGTATAGCTGGAAAAGTTTCATTAAACAGTTCTTTCAAACTATGCCAGCAGACTTTGCTTGCAAGTTATGTACAATTCATAACTTCAGGTTGTTTGTACTCGTGAAAACAATTTTTCTTAAAGCAAAGGAAAAATTTTAAAAATATTTACATTTCTAGAAGATGGATTGAAAATAATTTTAAAATGGATGAAAATAGGTAACAAAAAACAATATTCAAAATTTTAACGATTTAGAACGAAACAGTGGCACTTAAGACATAAATGTGCAGCTCCACTTGCACACAGTCTGCGCTTACTAGCTAGCATGAGCTAGCTAGTTATAATAGCCTTAAGTCAGAAATATAAAACAAAATATTATTCTTAAAGAGGAGAGAAATGGGTTTTGCAAAATAACTTACCCTCCTCTTAAAAGCATGATGAAAGCATATTGGGACTGAGTATGCTTAGCACATGATAAACAAACAAACAAAAATATGACAAGGAGATTAACACAGTGTGTGAATGCATTAAGTACAGACTTTTAAGAAATAAATCTGTTCGACATTACCACCTTTGTAGTGCTACTGTGTGTGTATTCCAGTGGAAGGATACACACTGATGCAGCATCTACCACACATTTAGTCATTTAGTACATTACTTCTCTTCTTCTATAGAGAACACAACATGAGCACATATGTTCAGTAATGTACAAAATCCAGTTAATACTCAAGAATTAGCACATTTAAAATAATGTTTAAACCCAACAGCCTAGCTTATCTGCATAAACGTTTGTCTTGGTCTAATAAGCTAGTTGTGTCCAATTATTTTACACCCTCACACACTGTGATGCTCTTTTATTTAGTTTAGTTTCCTTTTGTTAGTGTTGAACATTTTCTAGTATTCCAGAGACCACAGAGGCTAAATCTGTTGAAAAAGGTCTAATACTAAACAGGCAATCTAATACTATCTATGTGGTTCAATCGTCATTTATCAATTGATCGTTATCTGGATCTAGTTATGTTAACTCTTTGGTGGCTGAAATGGAAAGAACCTTTTCTCCACTCCAAAAATTTAATCCCTTCTTACTAAAAGAATACAGCAAGTAATCTGAATAACTGCTTTCCATGCTATTGCTCAATATCAGTATAACCAGATGTGTTATGTATCAGACATACATACAGCTGATAAGGCTTGTAAGCAGTGCAGTAGCAGTTCACACTTTCTAGTGCCAAGCAGTGTTTTTGAAATGTGCACCTCTACCAGGAAATGAACTTTTTTACTTTCAAGAATAGGAAATTGAACAGAGTTGCTTATTTGCCTTATGTTGATTACATTCTATAGCAGCATACTGTATCAGCAGTAATCAGGGTCCCTCTACAGGATATATCAAAATATTCCTTATTCAAATGCCTTCATCCTGTCCTGAGCTATACTGCTTAAACTGTTGTCCATAGACAACAGCTATTGGTTATTAACTATCTGCTTTGGAGCTTTCTTGGATTTAAAGTTTTCTTTTAATTAAATTACCATTTTATGGCCAGTATTCAGGCATGCTTTGTTACTGTAAACTATAAAAACCTAATTACTTTCCCTCTCTTTTCTTACAGTACAACGCCTCTCAGGTAAATGAGTTCATTCATCTTATGTCCACCATTAAATAAATGTCTAATATTAATATACAAATCATTTACTAACTCATTTTTTGGCTAACACAATATTTCAACTACTACAAGTCAGTGTCAGACCATAATTGGAAACTAGTTTTCAGAAAGGCAAAACATCCCCTGGTAGCGAGTCACCCTGTTAAAAACCTCCAGGTTGAACTTCCCTCCCCTGCTTGAGCCCCGTCCAAGCAGAAAGTTTCTCCCTCTCTTTTTTCCCTTTTTCCCCCCCTCCTTTTTCTTTTTTACCCCCCTTACCCTTCACCCAGAAGAGCCAAGCAATTGTGCAAGATTAGCTACAACACACAGGGCGCGTATCACCAAGTGCATGGTACAGAGACACTGGCTCCTGTGATTAATTATCAGTTATTACTGGCCTTGCAGTAACATTTTCGCTTTCCCGTCAGAACCGGCATACCAAACTGCCTTAAACGCGGCCCCCGGTGAAGGAGCAGCTCTGGGGAGGACGCCAAGGCACAGCTCCGCAGAGAGGGGGGGGAGAGAGAGGGAGCGAGCGGCGGGCGGGAGCGGGAGAGGGACCCGAGGACTGAAAGCGGTCTCCTGTAACGACCCTCACTCAGCTCCGAGCTGGCAGCAGCTCCAGCAGGACGGCTCGCCGCTTCTTCCTCTGAATAAAACTGTGTTCTGCCACATGAAGTCAATTACGCCGTTCTGAGGGGCCCCCTAAATTTAGTATCAGTTTGATTTGGGGGCTTATGTACTCAGGAAGAAAGAAAGGAGTTTTGCTGGGATAGCAGATACTTTTATTTATGGGACGGGGGAGAGCAAGGAGAAAAAGACTGGAACAAAACAAAAGCAAACAAAGAAAGAAAAACAGTCTTACTAAGAGCAAAGCTCTATTTGAAAACTTTAAAACAAATGCTGTGCTTTTACTTAAAGCTTTAATATTTTTTCCTCTTTTAAAAAGGAGCCCTTAGGGAAGCAATGAAGTAACCATGCACATTCCAATGACATAGTTATGACAGTTCAGAGGCTAACTATGTAGTGATGAATGAAACAAAAATGAAACGTGGAAAGAAAGAGAAGGAGAAGAAAAAAAAAGAGAGCACAAAAATGCCATGTTTTAAAATAAATGAAAGTAACGTACCTGTTGGGACATTCTGAATAAGAGGTTAGTGTCAGTGTTCTGCCATGTCCCCATGAAACCAGAGTCGGTCGCTGCCGTTCTTGTTCCGAACTGCATGGAGTTGTCAGTGCAGGAGTCTCTTAAAGTCAAGTCTCTTGCCCTCTTTCGCTCTCTGTGTCTCTGTGTGTGTCTGTCTCTCACATCCACTTCTGCCTCTTCTGACTGAAAAGTGAAGGTGGATTTTTTGAGCCTCTTGGCAGCCAGTAGCAGGAGTGTAGTGTAGTTAAGAAGCTAGCTGCACTGTTCGTTTCATTTGGGAAGGGGGGATTCAGTGGAGAGGGTCAGAGCTTCTTTTGCACCTTCAGCAGAGATACCCCTATCATTTATGCGTAGATTGTGACTCCCCAAGCTTTCCTTTGCTCAGTTTAACAGCTGCCTGTCAGGTGTGCATGCAGCACTAAGGAGACCCAACCATCAGCTTCAAACTCTCAGCCACTGGATGTCATTGGATAGCAGAGCAAAGAGTCAACTGCACTGCTCCACTGTCAGGCACCAAATGACATCCTGCACTAACCCTTCAGTCTACAGATACACAGATACACACACACACACGCACATTCTCTCTAAGTAGCACAATGATCAGAGTGAATTGGGAGAAAGAAAAGGCTGTGGCCCTTCCCAGTCTTTCTGTTTTTCCTCAACAATGCTGTCAAGTACAGCATGTAATATCTGACACTTGCCTACCACACAGGATTAGCCAATCTTAAAAAAAAAAAAAAAAAAAAAAAGAAGAAAAGGAAAAAGCAAGCAAGCAAGCAATTACTCTTAAATACAGTCAATAGTCACTCAGAAGTAAAACATAAAAGTTGGCCTAGTTATTTTCTAAATATTAGTCAGACAAGAATTGTGGGATAGTCGGTTCCTATCCCAAATAAAACTCTTACCAAAGACGGGAAAAAAGACATGATCCAACTCCTTTTGAAATAAAACCAGAAAGTCACATGCACATTTCATCTCTCACACCCCTCTCTTCCCTTGCCCACTGCTAAGTGTCTTAAGCAGCATCGTGAGCAAGAAAGGACAGAGAAATGAAAAAGCTAGCCCATTCTTCCCCTCCCCCAGAAGATCAAAAGTAGTTTTCTGGTTTGTATTTTTTAAGTAGCTGATTGAAGCAGATACAATACACCTTTCAAATCGTAAAGAACAAAGAAATTAATCACAGAAGAAGCCAGTCCCACACAGTTAAAAAGTAACGCAAAAGAAACAATATTTTTCCTTTAAGATCTTTCTGCTGTACTTAAGGTACAGTACAATATACCAGGAAAAATAATACTACTACAATACTGGTTTTAATTACAATGGCTTTTTAAAGAGAATCTTATTTGAAAAATTCTCTTACTTCATCCTTTATATACAGACAAGAAATGGTAACTGCAAACAAACTTCATAAATATAAGACAAAATTCATGCAATCTCATAAAAAAAAGAACAGAGTATTAAAAAAAAAAAAAAAAGCTATCCTTTCCAACATAAGGAACATTCATCTTCTAATAAAATCTACAAATTTAGGAGGACAAATGTACCACTCACTGCTTTTTTCTTAACTCAGGAATAACAATAAACCTCACTCTCTGGAACAACAAAAGAAACAGAAGAGAGCTTCAGTGGCAGCTCTGTGTCATTAGTGTGCAATGAGAAAAGATGAGAAGATGTACACTATGTTGACACAAATGTGCCTTCCCCTCTAGACCCTACATCTCCTGAAAGCTTTTCTGTTAAACTTTCCTCCAGTTCAGCACCATTAAGTACAAAAAAAAAGTCTCAAAAGCAGCAAATTCAATATCCAAGAAGAAACAAGCAAGAATCCCAAGAACTGTTGCCTTAAAATATATTAAGTCCACCTGTGCTCAATAAAAATATTCTCTGCTGGGGAGGGGAGAATGACACTTAGAAGTCAATTGTGCCAACAGTGGCTGTACCTTTACAGCTAGCTATCAGCCCCTCAAACTCCCTCTAAAATTTGCCAGCCTCTTCATTTCTGAAGTGGTGGCACTCAGTGCCTCAGTCAAGCTGCATGCTCAGCTCCTGACCTTCCCACTAATGGCTGTTATTTGTGGGAGGCTTAAGGACACTGTCAATAGCAAGCTTCCTCCTCTCCGTTCTGCATCTCTTGCGTGCTCTCACCCGCTGTCTCTATCTCCACCTCTTACACCCCCCACCCCCCACCCCCATTCTTTTTCCTGTCCTGCAGCCCTCTCCTCTCCCAGAGAATAAAAAGCCACCCGTGCACGCACACATGTATATACACACACACACATGCATGTGCATGCAAACGCACACACACACACAAAATCAGCTGGCATGCAGCAGCAAGCACCTGCAGTAATAGACTCTTTTATTAAAACTGTTATTCTGCAAGACTTGAAATTCCCGGTGGACCGGGCCATGTCAAAGCCGATATAATTAACTAGAGGCTCAGCAACGGATCAATTACCAGACAAGCAAGTGATAGTGAAATCAATGAAAGATCATCAGCCACATTATCAGTGTTGCAACTCATTAGGGTAAAACTGAGAAATGTGCTCAAAGCGAGCCCAAGCAAGGTGGCATTACAAAACAAAGGGCTAATTTGGAGACCCTGCTGTGAACAATCTGTAACAGAATTAGCCTTTTTTTCCCCTAAACTGCAGAGCTCAGTAACGAAATGTGACAGACTGAGAGAAGCAGTTTATTAAGACACCAACTCCAAGTTTATTTAGTTCATAAACTCTCTCCTAGAAAATCAATACAGTCTGTACAGGGTTATTAGGCTGACTAGCTAATACATCCAAATCTGGTCTTCCCAAGCAGAAATCTTGGCCAGAATGCTACAACCTTACATGAAATCTAAGCACATTCAGATCACTGTATCAAAGGAGGACTCTCATTTAATTGTCAAATACATGACTTCTACATCACAGCTTCAGAATACTTTAAAGACAGAAATCTTCCCCCCTGCTAACTAACATGACAGAGGAGAAACAAAATTTAGTCTGCCAGTTCCAGTCCAGCTTGGGTCATCCTTAAATTTACAGCGCCTACATAGCATCTTGTTTGGCACAATAATGCCAGCATATAAAACCAAGAAAACAAATACTAAATTTCAAACAGGGATGTGACAAGTAGTAGTCACTAAGAAGATAAAAGTAGTAATTGCAGGAAAAATACAACAGAACTATACCCCCTACAGTAGCAGATTAAGTCACCTGTAACTGTACAGCAGTTATAGGGGGGAAAAAAAGAAACGAGAACAAAACTGACATAAAGTTTAGCAAAAATTGTAATAATCAGAATCCGGTCTTAGAACTCAGTACTTCCCTTTGTAATCTACTGCACTCTGCTTATTGGTATAACTCCTTTGGAGGCAGAAATAATTCTTCAAATCATCTGTGGGAAGCACAGGAACTACCTGTTAGTATACAATTTTGAAACAAACTGAGTAGAACAGTATTTTTTATCACCCCTTTGTCTAACTCACATGAGAATCAGAAACAGTATAGACAAGGTAAGGGCTCTAACAGCATTTAAAACAAATCCTTTTAAAAGCATTTTCAAAAAATCTCATTTTCAATAGACTTTTAATCAGGAATGTGTTCTGCAAAGTATTTTACTGTTATCCAATGGCATTTGTGCTGAAAGATAAAAGGATCTGTGAAATTATTTTACATTTTCAGCTCCTGGGAATACCTGGGTGCTGAATAGAAGAGGTGGCTAAAGAATCCAAGTTCTAATGGAACTTAAAACAGTGCAGTTTCAGTTGTCTACTTGTGTTTTTGAGAATTTTAAGTGCTTTGTGAAATATATGTGAGGTTGAGTTTTTTCTTTCTTTTCATTTTAACTCATACTTATTACTTACTATCAGAGACAATTATATTACACATGTGGTTTTGTGAACCTTTTAAAACTATAACGTTGATTTTGTCTCTCCTCTTAAAACTACCGATACAGAAATGCACCATATGGCAAGAAAGCATAGGAAAGGCGATTACAGAAAGCCCAGGTGATGCCAATAAGAAAATCTAGCCAACAGAATGTGCTATATAATGTAAATGTATCTTATTTTTTCTAAATTCCATTCTGACCATTTAAGTGTTAATTAGTTCAGTCAAAGGGTTAATACAAATAGTTCAAAATTACTAAACACTGAAAAAACATTTTCTTCTTTTTGTTCCAATTATTCTGTATTATTAATTAAGCTGTTAAAACATGCAACAGTTACTATCTTTTTAATGTTCAATAACATGTAAACTCTTTAAAGAGATTTTTGTTCCACGTCTCTGCTTTAGATATTAATCAAGAAAATAATTACAGAGGAATTTAGTAAAAAAAATCTACATGCATATAACTATGTACTGTACATGTACGTTCAACAAGGTCCAATTAGTTGGAAAGAATTTGCATTTCAGTTAGTATGAGCTAACAAGACTGTAGGGAGACAATGAGATTCCACTAGCAGGGCAAGAAAGAATGGTGTTTTTCTGTAGGCATTAATTCCCATAACTGATCATTTTAAAATGTTACTGATCTTTACAGTATTTGTTTTTCAAACATCTAGGAGTTCAGTATAAATGTTTATATTAACTGTACATGCAGCAGTGTCCCTGAGACTACTCCCAGGGAAAAAACAAAAAAACAAAAAACCAAAAACCAAAACAAAACAGGGAGCACAATTTATTATTTCTGTTGATTTAGTATTTATGTTTCTATTTAATAATAATTATCAATTGATTATTCTAAAGGAGAATTCCTTATATTTGGTATTCGTTCTCTGGATTAAAAGTATTGGGAAGTGATACAGAAAAATCTTCATGTCTTTTTATGCAAATGTTCCAATTTTCAATTGTAACGATATATACACACGACATACACAGCTGGTGATCTCATATCTCTCTATACATAGTTTTCCTAAATCTCTGTACCCTTGACTGACTTACTGGATAGTACCTGTAATTCCCAGAGTTCATTTTGCTGCAGATGTTAACAGTTTCTGTAATTTGTAATGACAGTAAACTGGCCTTTGCTCTTCCCTTATTCACTATTCATTTCTAGGCTTGGTTAAGTAGATAGCTGGGTTAAAGATCAGTGGTTTTTCATGTGACACATTCTGGTATTGATCTAATAGCTCATCAGGACAAAACTGTCCCTGTTCTTGCCAAAATAATGAAAATGGTCCTCCACATCGCATGACAATCAGCCCTTGCTTGCGTTAAAACAACCAAGTTTGTATAATTGAGCTGTTTTAAGGACATTTTGTAACTGAGCAGTCCATACTGCCTCCAACAAAGTATGTATTTCACCAAGTAAGATAGAATTCTTCTATGTGTCATTACAATAATGTGTGAGCAGAGACTGCAACGATGATGCTCACACTTTATCCATGGATAACGACAAAGTTGTGGATTGTGTCCTATCTGGAATATAATCTCATACTTGAAAATTATGCAAATCCATCTTTTTGGTAATATTCAGAGAGGTGGTGATTCTACTGTGGAAATGTCATTCTTTATCATACCCTTCTCCCTAAGAATTATATAAGGGACTCACTCTGCAACATCTGTTAGACTCTATTGAAATGTTAACAGATGTCTAAAATGAAAAAGAAGGGGGTAGGGGGGGAGAATTAATAAAGGAAACCTTCTCTGAACAGATAATCCACCCAAATTTCCATATCCTAAAGAAAAAAACAAAACAACACAAAAAAACCCCACCAAACTGGCAGCACTGTATTTTCTCTGAAACCTGTCATCCTTACTTTGTAAAACATTTTTGTGTGAGTTTTAATAGGTAACTTCTGACCTACAACCGAAATGCATAGGACTGATTATGTCATCATGCAACAATGAGACTGAATACTTTTGAGCTCGCTGTGTTCCAAATGTCCTTGCTGAATCCTTCTTCTCTATTTTATCAACAGTATTGTGCATTTAGGAATCTGTTTTTCACTTTGATGTCCATGCACACAGATTCTGGAAGTGTCCACACCTATATTTTACCTCTTTTTCTTAGGAAGAATTTTCAGGTCAAAAGAGCCCAGTATCCCCATCTTCAGACAACTGAAGCATGGCAGAACTTTTCGACATCAGTGAAGTATTAATTTATAATTAAAAATCTTATTTTCAAAGCCTAGCCTACTCTAAATTGGTTATTTATGCTTTTTTTTTTTAGACAGGTATTTAATTTCTTTCCCATTACACATTAGGTGATGTGACAGGGCCTTCAACGAAAACTTTTGATTATGGGTCTGAAAGTGTACGTTCCTATTATGAAAGTTTCAGTTTCTAGCAAGCTGTCACACTGCAGCTGATCCTAATCACATCTTTCCCAAACTATATATCAGCACCCCATACCACAAAATATTTAAGAGACTGCTGTGACACACTAGCAAAAAGGTGAAAACTTGTGACCTATTGCCTGCAGATAAAAACCTCATCAAGCAGTGATCATCAGGATTTTAGTCACTCAGCCAGTATGTTTTAACAAGTTACAGAAGTAAAAGAACAGTCAAATACAGAAAAATTAAGCACACAGACAAGACAATGACATCCATGTATGCTGTCCTTCAGTATTTAACGTGATCACAGTGTGAATGTTGGCAGAGATGCCCAGATGAATGTTTGGGGGATGAACATAAACATGGAAGATACTACACAAATCAGAAGAAAGTTCTTGTCAGCTGTAGGTGATTAATGATACACACTTCTGTTTTCTCCTTTTGCTTTTTTTTTGTGATTTTTTTGTTATTTAAACAAGCCAATACTGGGAAATCAGGTCACCTGAAACTCCTTTTTTACAGGGGAAATCACATCTGTGTGTCTCAACTTACTTTGTAAGGGAGATACGTCAAATACACTCATTTGCTTGCTCAACAACAGAGGAGCACACAAAGCAGAGAGAATCAAAGAATCATTATTACAGTGTATATACATACGTAAATGACAAAATGCAGGTGAAATGGAGGATACAGAAGGTTATAAAAACAAGTAACTTGATAAAAACCTTGTAAAAACATATAAGCTAATGCCAAGTAATAGGAGTTTGTTGACTGTGCCCATTAAATTTTCCAAGTAATTACTTGCTACACATCAGCATGGCATTTAACTAGTAATAACCACTACATATATGAGGATAATGCACTAAACTAAAAAAGTTCATGCTTTTCTCATAAGAATTTTACATGCCTAGAAAAATTTGATGCAAACCTCTTAATTTGCTGACAGGTAAACAAGGCAGCTCATTCTGCACATATGACAGAGTTTCACATCTAGTCTTCATTTCATATCTCTATTTGCATTGGTGGGGTATTTTTACCACAAAACTATCTATTTATTATTTATTAATTAATTGTTTATACCAAAAGGTAAGACATAACCATGTTAAAATATGACAATCTGATTTAAGGCACAGTAGATAAAACAAGCTCCAAGAAACTTCGATTGTGCATCTAATGAAATGTCTGTATGGCCCACCACTGAACTAATAGCGGGATTCAGACATGTTTTGATTTACAAGGAAGTAAAAAGCAGAGGGCACCTGTCATGCCTAACATAGGAAGATATATAACACAAAAATAAATGTATTTCACTTTTGAAAATAAAATATTTCTAAGCCAGTTTTATCTGCTGAGACGTAAATTCAGGATTCAATAGAAATAAGAGCAAGCTCACAGCAACTGTTAAAATAACAACAACCCAATTTATGTAAGTCATCAAGAAAGATAATTCAAACACTTTGACCTAAAAACCCCCACATTTACAAGTTTACATCCACAGATTATCACTATACTGTTATACATATATATACTACAGCATCTTTCAGCTATTGATTATCTTGGGGTTAAGTAAGGTTTATATTTTTAATATACTATCAAACTCAACAAGTTTTGCTGCTCTTCTGAAGAACATCCTAAAACTGTGGAAATTGTCTGATGAACACGAGTTTAGTACAAGACCTTTACAAAGCAATTGATCCTCTGGTAGTTAATTTCATTGTTCTCATCCTTTTAGTAAACTATCTCCATAACAAGCAAGGTCTTTGGATCCCACAACAGCCTAAAGGGTTTATGTACAGGCTAAACTTATGATCTAATTATTCACTAATACAATCTATTGTGCCACTTCCTACTAACAATTATTTGGTGTCTAAAATATAAAACTGTCATATTTTAATAGCTATACTGACCTAAAAATCCTGGTGGTTTATACAACAGCTGAATTTTAGATGGCTGAAAAGACACTTCATGCACAAATGCAAGACTGAATTAAGAGCAGCTATGTTTTTCTAATTACTGACTCATTCACAGTACACAGAATTGCCTGAACTGCCCAGTGTCCTACTAGCTCTCTGGACAATTAGGAAAAGCTGCATTAGCAGGAACTCAGCAGTCTCTGCCTCACTTCTCTCTGGAGGACTGGGGAAATGATGAGCTCCATCACCTGGCCAGCAGTAGCAGCAGCCACAAAGTCACCTCAGGGACTTGGACAAAGAGATTCATCTGCAGCCTTGGCAGCGACTAAAGTATGCCTTACTAACAGACAGTCACACGACCACACACTGGCACAAAGTCCTTTCATTAAGAGCTGTTGTCTAAGTGACCTGTCACAGAGTTTCATAAAGCAGCATTAATACTGTGGGCCAAAATGAGATTGATCTTTGAGCTTCATGGTCTCCTGTTGACAACAGTGCATTATAAAACCAATACTAAATACTTTATAAACAGGTCTCCCTCCAGTGTATTAGAGGAACAGTGCATATTTCATGCCCTATAGTTAGGTAGCCACATATCCATCAGACAATTAAATAATTTATAAGATACTCAGAAGTACAATAAGACTCAATAAACTTTTAAATACTTACAAGCTCCTATTTTGTTTGAAAACATACCAAACCCCTCCCCAAAGATACCTGCTCACCTGCTGAGTACAGAGCATCCATAATATTCATTTTTTATAACATCTTTTCACCTGAAATATCCTCATTGCACACAAACAAATCCAGCTCTCCACTCAGTTTAAAAAAAAAAAAAAAAAAAAGATACTAATTTTAAAAATGTTTTATCAATTTCCTACAGTATTACTTTCATTACTCTACATTTCAGCTTCCTCTGCTTGACATCAGATTCCTTTTTTGTCCTTTTGTACACTCTGGCCAACATGGCTGCAAGAACCTTCTCCTCTGCAATGCCTGCCATCTGGAACCACCCTGCTGCATTTCTCTCCCTCATTCTCCATCTATTTTCAGCCTTCATCTGGAAACAATATGTCTCTGTTCTCATGTCTATGTCTCTTAACTTCTAGTAAAAAGGAAAAAAAGCTTTTTAATTTTATTAACTCTGCACAGTGTTTTGGAGATAAAGTTTGTGTGAAAGATACTATACAAAGACATTTCTTTATTAAATCACAAGATTGCAGGGACAGAGCTTACAATAAAAAGCAATCTAAAAATACTTCCTAGTCTGTTAAATGTAATACACAAGGCAATGATTTGAGTGAATTTTTTAACAAGTGACTTCAACATAAAATGAAAAAAATATTAATATTAGTAATTCATTCACACTTTAAGGAAAAAAAAAATATGAGTTTGAGTTGGCCTGCTCTTCAAAAATTGTGGAAAACATGCAGTTCTTAAAGACAAATACATCTGAGAACATTCAGCACATTTAGAAGGAAGTCAGGACATGTACTTTTTTACCCCATAGAAAAGATGTTCTCTGTGTTGCTACCACAGTAAGATGAAGAGACACTAACTGCATATACACACTGAAAGCACATTTCTATGATTTTTGCATACTGGTTATACCAGCAATGTAGGAGATATAAACAGGTTGAGCTCCTATAATATTAAGATATTACAGGGCAAATAAGCTTGTTTCTTCCTTGGTTCATCTTCAAAAAATCAAAACACTGTTTATGAAGAGTTTGAAATTTTCATGTATAATACTGTCTGAATCTCTGTTACAATGAAACTCGTAAGCAGAATTTCACATTATCCAAGCCTTTCTGAGCTCGATGTCTGTAAATTTGTTCTAACTCACTTTAAAAACTGAAATTTCTCTTGCTGGGAGTAGTTCCCAAACCACCACAGGCGTGGACCTTTGTATAGTATTGCGGATGCCATGGTTTCACAGACAAGCCACATTAATACAGGATAGCAAGCATCTGGAACCCACAGCTGTGTGTACGCCAGCCCAAAGCACCCACAAGTCTGTGCCAATTCAAACCCCTATTCCCAAGCCACAAATGAACCACACTGGTTTTCTTTAGGAGCCAGACCTGAAATTGAAGCTTTCGAGTTTTCTCCTTTCACACAGCTGAAGAGAGGAGTGTTGGGGGAAAAGGGGCAAATATACTCTAAAGGAAAATCATAATGGACAGTCCCTGCCTTGGCCTTCACATATAGCCTACTTGGGACAAGTTGACCCATAGGGACCTTAAAAGTGCTATTTAAAGATTAAACCAGATTTTATTTTTACAGTAATTGCAACAGACTTACAAGGCTGGCACCAAAGAAACATCTACAAGTCTATCTGATATGGAAAGACCAAGGATTTGGAGGGGTGTGGTCCGGGGAGTTGTTGAAGGATGTCAGAAAGGAGCCGTGGAGGGTGTTCTAGATATCAGTGGTGTTGTTTAAACCCACACATGTAGGACACTCCTCGGCCCTTTGGCCTGCATCTAAAAGGCACAGTTTTGCAAGAAAGCCCTGTGCTACACCTTCAATAGTGTTAGTAACTTTATTACATGTACAGTGGAGAAGAACTAACATGTCCCCCTCCTTACTAAAATACTTTGCATCCTGTGCAGCACGATTCTTACACCTTTCTGAAGCCAGATAAGGAAAGGCAGTTACTGACAAGTTACTGCAGCCTGAATTTTTTTCAGATCTCCCACTCTGTACTAATGGGCCCTAAAAAAAAAAAAAGGCTATGCTTTTTTATCTCTTGGATGTAGATATTTAAACCTTTTACCTGTACTGTGTACCAAGCAGAAGCTTCAGCTTTTGGACATAAACATTTTACCACTTGAGATTTAATTGCTTTTCTTACTACTTTTAAGCTGAAAACTGTGCTTGCAGTTATGTACTATGGGGTACATAAATGTCCCTTCAAAAACTTGCCAATTTTGCAAGACAGCTTTTTCTTCTTTATGGCAAACACATCTGGAAACATAGGCAAAGTTCAACCACAGCAAGGACCCATAGTCCCGAAAACAAAATGGTTACTTGGAAGCTGTGAAGAAGGGCCGCTAACATCAACTGATTTCTCCCAGAGTGGCTGTCGGAGGTGAAGAAACCTCTCCGTCAAAGAGCATGCATCCCCATTCATGAATAGGTTCTAAAGGAGGAGGAAGACCCAGGGCAGGGAAAGGCGACAGTATGGCTGAGCATCTGTGATACTCCCCCCCAAGCTTGCTTAGCATGCCAGCAGTTAGATCCTTTCTCTCTCCCTTTCCCAACATCACTCTCACTGTTTCAGTTTCCACTGAGATTAGCAAAACTGAGCAGCAGAAAGAGTAACCCATTACAAGTATTAGTTTAGGTTTAATCAGCTGGTTGTACAGCTACAGAGACAGCCATTACAGCACAGGATAATTCTAGTATAGTAACTTATCAATTTTCCTTCATCCAACTCACTTCCAGGATACCTGTGAACATGTTAAAAGTCAATCATAAGAAAAAAATAGTTTCACTTTAGGAAAAGGAAGGATTCTTGTAGGTGGGAAGTAACCTTGGAGAATGTCAGTGGTCTATGCCCCTGCTGTCCAAAGCTGCTAAACAAAAAACCTTTAAGATTTTGTCTGCTGATAGCTACTCAGTAAGCATTTCTTAAAAGGTGATATGCAGCTCAACAAGTTTAAAATAGCACAAAAGCATTCCACTCTCCACTCTGATGTTAAAATAGCAAGCTAAAGCAAAACTTGGTGAGTATAAATATTTTTAACCTCCTGAAAATATAATATTCTCTTGTCATTCTGAAGGTGTCTTAGAAACAAAAGAAAAATACAGCACCTTAAGTAAAACTGTAAGAAAGGAAGATATGTCCTCTTTTGCTTAAAAGATTAAAATTGTCTTAGGAGCACATTTGGATGGAGGGAGAAGTTCTGACTTTAAAATACAAAAAAAATGCCTTTTTTCTCTTTTGCTAGAGGACTGATTAAGGAAAAATCTCAGTGAGTTTTAAATCAAAGAGACTAAAAGGGTAAAGCAATGTAGAAATTTTAACAATGAAAACTTTTCCTATATTCTTACTCCCCCCTCACATACAAGATTAATACAAGAAGAATTGAGAAAAACTAAAAACCTGCCAAGCCAAGCAAAATCAGGGCACAAGCAGGTTTATTTGCTTTGCAGGTCTCTTTTCAAAAGGAATACAGGATAAGCATCAATGTAAACACATGGAAGACTATATAGTGTCATACACTTGACTTAACTGAAGAGCTAACTGTACAAAGGTAATTGAGGTGAAAAGAACACCTAGAAAGCATCAAAGAAAACAGCTGTTTCCTGTCAAAAAATGTAAAGTTCTTAAGTTTAAGTGTTTTTTAAAGAAATTAACGTTGAACTCTCAGCTTCTATATTGCTGTGAATGCTCCTGCAATCACAGTATAAAAATCACCCCATCCCTATACAGGAAATGAGAATAAATTTCACAGAATCACAGAATCATCTAGGTTGGAAAAGACCTTGAAGATCACCCAGTCCAACCTTTACCCTAACACTGACAGTTCCCAACTACACCAGATCCCTCAGCGCTATGTCAACCCGACTCTTAAACACCTCCAGGGATGGGGACTCCACCACCTCCCTGGGCAGCCCATTCCAACGCCTAACAACCCCTTCTGGAAAGAAATGCTTCCTAATATCCAGTCTAAACCTTCCCTGGTGCAACTTGAGGCCATTATTTCTTCACTTTTATTAATCAGTGATTTACCATTATGTTTTATACTGGAATTTTCGTAGGTGAATGTATGTAAATTGACTTTTCGTTTATCTGTTTTTCTAACACACTCATTATTTCAGAAAGAGCAATTAAAATCCCCAGATACTCATTTAGAAATGTTATACTACCCATCCTCTCTCTCTTTTGAATCCTGTCATGACAATTTAATTTATTGTCATAAAGAGATTATATTCACAAAAATTAAAAAAGCAATCTATCCGTATCCTAACATGTTGTGTTGAATTCATTTGAAGTTTATTTCTGTTCTTTGATAAACAAGAAAGCATCACTGCTTATCTGGCAAGTTTTGATCCTATACTTGTGTACGCATGCACAGCAGCTGATTTTCACAAGGTATGAAGCAACAGATGATTTGTTTTTGAGATCAGAACCAAATCCACAAAATAAATCTCTCTAAAAAGCTGAGATATTTTAAATAAATTGTCTTTAAGCAAAAATCTCAGGATTATTTACACAGGAACTGAGAGACAACTTCATTGCTGTTAGCTGCATCCTATTTGTATTAAAAAAAGTCTAAGAGACTTAAAACCAAGCTCAGTCCATCTTCCTCCTCCAGCTGTGCTGGGTGCTGTACAAACAAAAGGAAGAGAGAGTTCCTGTTCTAGAAAGGTTTATAGCGTGAGTAAGCAAGAGAGACAAAAGATAGAAGAAAGGAAGTGTCTCATTTTGATTTTTACTATTGGGAAACTGATACATAGAGCTGGAATTTTAAAGAGTACTTCACACCCATAGCTCATGCTAGATTTTCAAAGAGCCAAGAATAGCAGGTATCAGACTACAAACTGAAAAGATAGTTACTGGCATGATGCTTCACCAGAGCTTTAAAATGAACTAAATGTAGAGTATGTAGGTAAGATGCAAATGAAACAATATTATTGAAAAAAAATAATGTAAAAGTTTTACAAAATATTTCTAAAATACCCTTGGTTTCTCCCTGCCTTCTCTCCTCTTCCATTTTTCTATCAATCACCTCAAATACTAATTTCACTCAGTGTCTCTTACGACTCACTAAATTCAAGACATGCACTTTCTATCACAACACAGAGACAGCAATTAGAAGCACACTGAAACTGCTGTCAGGTTGTCTTCCTAATCCTTAATGTGACTTGATCATTGCAGGTCAAGTGCATGATTTGATACTGATGCCTTGGAGGACAAAGTCAGTGGCTCTACAGTTTTGTCACTGTTTCACGCAGGAGCATCAAGGTTCACTAATCCTGTAGTAAGTGAAACATCCAAGACTGGCAAGTAAATAAAAAAGGTGAAGGAAAAGCTTATATATAAGACTAGAAACTGAAAGTTACAGTTCATTCACATAGCTGTCCAGTTCTAAAAACAATTTTGGAGTACATTTCATTAAAATCTGAAGTGCATGTTTCTAGTGAATTTCAATATACATTTGATTTACAAATTCCAGTAAAAATGTGCCAGAGCTGGCAGAATAAATTACTATAATAAATCATTATTAAATAACTGTAAATCTTTAGAATGGCATTATGTCTAATACAAAAAATATGTATGCAAAAGTGAGTATTTGTGGAGAAACATTCTTCATATAGTGGAAAACAAATTACAAAACTTACCATCCTGGTAGTACAGGATAATTCAGTGTGTAAATGCTGGAATAAAATTCACATAAATAGTGCTTAATCTACTGCAATTTCATGTTAACAACTGCATCTGAACAAATTGCATGGTAAAGGGTGATGGTAAAAGGACTATATTTCAGGGCTTTTTTATGTTAAACATTCACATTTCTGGTAGAAAACTCTGGCTTTTGCAATGCATCATCAGAGCAGAACATTTACTTTCCAAATACCATGCAAACATTGCTAACTGTACCTCTGGATTTTAAAAACATTTTCTATATTTTGGGGCTGTTGGTTTTTTAAAGAAAAAACACACCAAAAAAAAAGACAAAAAAGACACACACAAAAAAAATCCCAAAACACAGTACCAGAAAGCCCCAAATCCTTTAATTTTAACCTGTGTTCTTTCTGATGTGCAGCAGATGGACATTTACAGTAATCCATTACTGCAGAAATCAGCTGAAGAGCTATTTGCACGTTCCAAAACTTCCCATGCCTTATTCAGCTCTTACAAGACTTCATTTGTCAAAGTGCAGACACAGTGTTGATGTCGCATCCAATGGCGCATTTCTATACTCAGGATGAGCGGCAGAACTGTGACAGGCCCAGGAGTACCTCGCTGCTGAGTGTGATTGCTTCCACTGCCTCTTGGGATGGGTAAATTATTAACTGACACTTTCACAACTGAAAAACTGTCTAAGATAAACCCATTAAAACTGTTAGCCTACAGAACACTTCACACTCCTGGTTTGTTAAATCTTTGTCAAAGTCATCATTTGGCCAAACTCTTTAAATATACATACACATCTATGTAAAATCTATTTATAAAACTTTCAATTATGAAAGTTTCCTCTACCTTTCCTTGTCTCATTTTCTTTGGCTGAACTAAGTCAACCCTGCAGTTAGAGGAAGGCTGCTAAGGACTGAGTTATAAAATAGGAATGACAAAAGCTTATCAGAATAGAAATACACTAACACTGGAATTCACCTGATTAATTTACAAAATTCACTACAAAGACACAATTAGGTAATGCAGGAAGACTGCACCACATCCAAGTCAGTACAAATTGGAAACAGTAACACATCAGGTGGTGATGGTTGCTGGAAAATTTACCAGCTCAGACATAAAAATCTATTCACTCAAAAAAAGAATCAGAAAAATATTTTCCTTGCGTATTTTGGAAAGTTTCTCAGAGAAGGTTACAAGCAGATTTTTGCAAAGCTGAAAAAAGTCTATTAATGCTACATACACTCTTCTTCTTTATGAATGCTAGAGAGAATCATGATATTAAGATCTGAATTAGTTGACTCTTAAAAAAAAACAATTACAGTCACTTCACTGGTATTTGTATTCTGGTCCAGATTTTACTTTAATCCAGGGAAGCAGACAAAGAGGTAACATTTTGTATACTGATGTATAATATTACTAGTATAAAATTTATTTATCTCCAATACATACCACACACCCAACTATCCTACTGCCCTATTACATTAAAAAAAAAAAAAAAAAAAAAAAAGAAAGAATTGATGAATCATGTAGGAAGCAAAACTGTTTAACCAGCACATTTCTGCTTCATTCAGAAAGTTGCTATGGGCACTCCCTCTTATGCGAGCATGGAAGAAACGCCACACTATAACTCCAAATCCAACCACACTTGCCATAACACGATCATGAAACTGCACACAATTAAAATTGTCTGTAGACAGGAAGAACACGCCTGAACATTATGGGTATGCATGGAAGTAACAGAAAAAAATTTCAGTGAGGAACCTTTTCTAGTGGATTGAGAAACCAAGAAATAAACAGTGCCACACTCTAATTCAGACCAGTTTAATAGCATATCATACAACCTTTTCACAGAGAAAAATACACACTCTCTCCTACAGGAGTTCATTTTTGGGGAGCCTGATTTAATATAGGTACTGATTTGCTGTTCCAGTTGACTTCTGTCACAGCTGTGAATGGTTAGAGTAATCAGAGCCTGACAGGTCCTAAATCAGGAAACCAAATTTACAAGTCACTTCTGAGGATGACTTTAAACTGTGTATAAAGTGGGAATTATGCTTCAGCTACCTGATAGGGATACAGCAAAGATTTACATTAAAAAATTACTTACATGCAAATTACCTGTGTATGTGACAAATACTATTTTAAGAATATTAAGAATTAGTGTTTTACCATGCAGGAAGCACAGCTGGTTTATCACACCACATTAACAGAAATATTCAAAGGTATTACCTCTAATATCTGCCTAACCAATGGATGTGTGAGTCTGTTGGAATGTATGTGCATCTAAGTGTGTGTGTGTACACATGTACCTACATAGTATCACTGACTGTTTACACACACACTCCTGTTAAAATTTCTGTTTTCCAGCCAAAAGGGAGTGCCTTTTTTTTATTAACTGGAATTTACCCTGAAGCTCAGCAGGAATTTTGAAGGGGCAGGACAACGGTTTGTCTCTGTTGTATCCACACTGTTCTATATTCATTCTGATAATTTAGTTATTACAGGCTTACAGGGATACCAATGATCATAAGAAGCACAAAAGTGCAGTCTAAAGTATGGTGCTATACCCACAGATACATTCCTAATGCCCATACACATACA
This sequence comes from Athene noctua, assembly GCF_965140245.1. Taxonomy (NCBI): domain Eukaryota; kingdom Metazoa; phylum Chordata; class Aves; order Strigiformes; family Strigidae; genus Athene; species Athene noctua. The sequence continues at coordinate 64,558,006 of NC_134077.1, read as the reverse complement.
AATAGTGCAATAAATGCCCCATTTTAGTGTAAAATAAACTGACCCTGATCTCTTTTATGCACCTCATGACCTAACAAAAGCATTCACCTCCTTCTCTATCCTCCTTTCAGCCCTCTAGTTTGTACTCAGATGCATAATAGTCTCAAGACTCAAGACTATTTTATTCAAAGCTTTCTAACCATGCTGCTTGTGTGTCCCTACTGCCATATGATGTTTATGACACCCACTGCTACAGCATTATCCTTCAAAAATTCCTCTGCCTGCAGCAGCAGCATTCAGAGATGCTGTTCTACTAACCTATGGACTCCAACATACAATGCATTTTGCCTGTGAATTCCTAATTGCTGATTTTCACAAGTCATGAGTTTCACGTCAAGATTTATTATATGACTGATATTGCCACATGGAACATCAGGGAGCAAATACTAAGCAATGTCTTTTAAACTTCTGCAATAAAATATTCTCCCTTATTCAGAATTCAGGTGGTATACAGATAGCTTCATGCAGTACATACCACACACATGATCACGCATGATCACGAAGTGGCAGCACAATGACTCAAGTGCATGTCCATGAAAGCAAGAACGTCACAATCTTTGGGGGGAACTCCCAAATGCTAGTATTTAAGTGTGACAAGTCATAGCACAAAAGAATGAAAAACTATTTCCTCAGAGAAGTAATGTTCCAGTTTTAGAAGGGATTGTATGCATTGGTGGAGAGATTCCTCCAACTTTGTAATGATCTGGTTTTGACTTCCGAGGCTTTCCTTCTATGTGCAATGAAGTAGCACAACTGCCATCATGAACAGCACAGGAGATAAGGAGAGACAGACTCTTTCTTTTAAAAGAGAGAAAAAGAGAAACTGCCAGAAAAGGTTCTATCTTTCATCGGACCAGCTGGCATAAAGGAAGTGGCCATAATTTATGCACGCAAGGCATTCAGGCTTCTCAAGGAGTATGAATGGACGCTCCTAACATGGAAACATCAGAAGCTTGCAAAGATCAGCAGGAGCCTAAGTCTGGAGGAAGGAGCTATGCAAGGAAAGTGAAAGTCACTAACATATGACAGCATATTTCTTTGAATAAGAATAAGCATCTACGTGCTGAAGACAGGATGGAGTATTTGCTTCAATCCCCATGTGAACAAACTGTATGTTACAGCTTCACTGATGTCAGAAAGCAGGATTCCAGAAAAGATTGCTCTGAACACCCAGAATCGCAAATGCACCATTGAACAAAGCACCTGGCAGAGTAATCATGGTAACTTACAGAAACAAAATGGAAGCATGGGAGAGGCAGTGCTGGTTTACTATAAGTAAAATCAACATGCTGAGAAAAAATGCTGTATACTATCTCAGCAACCACAGAGTTGGCTGCACAGCAAACGGAGAAGTAACTTCCTGCTAGATTTGTGTTTTTACACCTCATATCTTAAAGTTTTCTACTATGAAAATGCAGGAGTCTCCTTTGGAAGACTTGTGACAGAGAATGACAAGAGAAAGTAACAAAAGACTAATATGGAACAATTTTTTTTTTTTTTAGTATTTATTAGATTATGTGATTGATATTAAAATACAGCTCAATGTTGCTCCCTAATAAAAGTTAAAACTCACTCTCTTCCCACCCACACAAAGTAATTTTGTTTAGAGACCTTCATTTCTTTTGGCCTTAACCCATATGAGGGGTGTGTGATGCAGTCAGTGCCAGTAATTGCTTCCATACAATACAAATGTTTGAAAACATTTTGCATACTTGTTACGATTATGTATGACATTTATATTGTATTTAAAACTCCAATGGGCTTGAAGATTTTATTTTTGCCTATAGAAAACAAAGACACAGCATAGAATGTTCCTCTAATATATCTAAGAAAACTAAGTCAACTTTATTTTCAGTTAATACCCTATGAACTCTTAGCCTCTCAACATTTGTTTTTTCCATTGAAAACAAAAATATGTACATTGATGGCAAAGCTATGGGAGCTATGTACACAAGTTTGATTGCATATACATTCACATAGCACATGAAAGTGGACAGTTAGGCAAATAGCTGTGCTTTTGCAATTATTATACATATGTTAGCTGCTGGCAGAAATAATGATCCCTATTCTGAAAAAAACATCTGCAAACCCTTATCCTCACAGATATGCATAGCTATTCAATCCCTTAATTTTACAGGTGAGAGATTATTCAGATATAGTTTTCTAGAATTAAGGCTTTTGTGAGGGAATTTTAACACATTAGAACATTTACTTTTATAGGTGCAATGCTATACATGTCTCAAATCACTAATTAAATCCTCCACGTATCTAATGATATATTACTTGAAACATACTTCTGGGTTTTTTTTACAACAGCCAGTTTTAATCTATGACCTTAGAAAACAATTGTATACTGAGTAGTCTGTTGTCTAGATAATAAAGTCTCAAATTTCCTTCAGCTGAAAAAATAGGAAATTAAGTACATACACATCATACAGCAGTCTTTTCACAAGGTTCTCAAACATTTTTTTTGTAGTCCAGATTTTCTTAGGTAGATTGGCATTGCTCCATTTACCTGCAAATCCAGCTTTTTCACCCTGCACCCTCCACAGCATGGTTGCCATTCCCTCCTCCTTTCCTGTCTGCCTTGGAGATGCCACCACTAGTGACTCAAAAGCCAGTTGCAGGAATACAGTGAAAAAGAAATTCCAACTGAATACAGTGACACTGATCTGCCACCACAGGTGAAGGATAGACACCTGGACTATAATAAGTTAATCAGTTTTCTAGCAGGGCTATGCCTGAGTGGCTGACAGTCCCAACCAAACAGCCTACCTTCTCGTTCAGGATACTTAACAATATGAAATACATGAAGCCGATATTCATCAAGCTTGCAGTATTTAAGTGCTTAGCAGGAGACAGATGATGAACAGTAGCAGTGGAAAACCCTTATAAACCCTTCATGTTTTTTCCACACACTGAGAAAAGTGATTTTTCCACTACTTTCCAGGTGAGACTAAGAAAAGAGATTCCAGAAAGGTCACAGAAACAAATTGTTTCCTACAGCTGTGGGACAATCACAGATAAATGTCTACAGCAACAGAGGAGTTCATTTTAAGGAGAATATCTCAGAATCTCATTCTCTGATCTTCCCTCTTTCTACCCATCCTGTTCCACTCTTCTCTCACTGTTCCCCACTCACTCTCTTTAAGTGAGGAAGTCTCAAGTCCTGACGTAAACACAAAGTTCTGACTGCTCTACTTTGGTTTATCAGTGGTAATACTTAGGCATAACCCGCTGCCTGCTCTGACAAAAGCATCTGACGAGGGTCACGGCAAATCACCACTCTGTTACAATGACCATGATCCTTGCTCCCTCAACCAAATAATAATTATTACTGTCATCCACACATACCACCTTAACCCTAAGTCATGGCCACCTATATCTTGTCCCCCTTTTAACTTTCAAACTTCATCAAGCACTCTTGAAAGACAGAGCAGAACACCTGCTTTTGCCATTAAACATTGTCTCTGTTCAGATTCTTAAGTTTCTTAAATTTAGACTAACACACTGAAGACAACTCTCAGTTTACTGAGGTTCACTCAACCCTACTCTGCTTTTGCAGACTTTTCTGTCACTATGGGGCTTCATTTCAGATATTTTAAAAAAATACTTTGGCCTTAAGAACCACCTCTCTGCAAATGCTAAGAACTTTCTCATGTATAAATATATTTCTATGTAATGCAGCATTATTAAAAGACATTCTGAAGTTAAGTTCCCATAAAGAAACTTCACTTATATTAAATTGAACAAAAAGTGTTACATTGCTTACATTTCAAAGGACTGTCACTTTTTATAGTGAGACTTCAATGAGTTTCCACTTAATGGGATTCAACCATACTAATTGTCTGGGACCACGTATTATCACCTAACAGATGGTTGTGATATGTGGCTTTCCAAAGGAATTATCACTTCCTTTTCTTTGACCTAGACAGAGTCAGGGGAAAAATAAAACCCAAGTTGCAGATTCCCAATGGAGATGAGTCCTTGACTCCCAGTCTTGATAGCAGCTGCTCCTAGTAGGGAGTCAAAAGAACCTATTTATCCACCTACATTCAGTTTTTACCAAGCGATTGTATGTATTTCAAGAGAAACTCACAGTTTTAACAGTTACAAATATCACCATTAAGTGATTCAGATTATGACTGTCATGAGATATCTCCTGGGCTGCAGGGGACAGTGCTTTTTATGCAGGTCCTATCTTTATTGTGCATAGCTTCAAGCTAGTAGCAAACCTCTACCTACAACATATTCCTATTCAACACAACATGTCAGCAGACGATGGAGCAGAACAGAGTCCTCCTGACAAGTACTGAAAGTGAACGTATGAATGGCATTAACTGTTATCACCTGATCCACATGGCCAACTACTAAACCTAAGTGACTATCATGGCTGCCAAAGGCAAGCAATGGTTTTGGTAGTCTTCTTCACATTCAGTTGGTAAAGCCAATGTTAATTACAGCTGAAGTTCTAAGGTTCCAGTCACAGCTATATATCTCTTTCTACAAATTATTGTTTCTACTGTCTAATAGGCAATTTCCTTATATGACCAATAACAGTGTTTAAACTATCATTATTTGTCTACAGAACTTCAAAGACTTTTATCTCAGGGGAAAAAAAACCTAAGAAACTAAGCACAAACTAATGGAAAACACAGAAGAGTTATTCATAGTTGAAGGGGCCCAGATTTTCAGTTTAACATATTTAATGACTGCTGAGCAACGAAATCTCAACAAACCAAAATGAGAATACACTCTGAAGAATCCTAATTCCTTGGCTCAATAGGGAATATTTTTAACTAATTCCTTACTGCATCCTATTACAGTTAGATATTAGGAAGAGAAATAAACAGTTTTACATTTCACCCTCTGTGGCAAATTTCCTGGGTTTAATGTTTTCTATTAGAACTTTAATGTTCTTTTAATGTAGATTTTTTCTTGAGCAATATATCATATTTAACTCTGTAACTATCAATCAATATTCCTTTTAATTGAGGTTAATTTCTTTCAACTTTTCATAAACTTCCCCTTGGAGCACTGAGGGTTCTTGCACCTGCTGAAGAGCTTAAGTTAATTTCACAAACCAAAAGTGTCTTCTACTCACTCACAGACAGGACCGTCCCCAGGTTTTGTAAGACACTGCAACAGCAGCTTTAAAGCCATGTCTGACACCACAGCAAACAGAAGAGAAGGGAGAGGAGGGGAAGAGCATGGTGAAAAAAAGACATAATATAAGATCCCTTACGATTATGTTATAACAATATTTAATATTAACGCTTTGGGGCAGAACCTCTAAAGTACCAGTGAAATAAAAGTGCAACAGTGTCTTTTCATACATGCATGCACACAAACATAAACATAAAAAAAAAAAAAAATCTTAGCTGATTTCTCCAGAACAGAGAAATATAGGGGAAAATTGAGGTAAGGATGCCCCTTTTGTTCAGCTCATTCCACTATAATTTATCAGATCTCCTGGCATTAGGGCAGTACCAGTCCACTCTCTGTCAAATAAAGAATTTGTTAAAGGAATACCTACTTAGCTGGTTGTTCCAGTGGTCAATCACTAACCCATTCCCACCGACCCCCTTTATGCAGACATTTTCAGAATGTCTTGACTACCAGTAGCAATATTAAGGATTGGAAACAAACAAAAATGTTGGGAATAGAAAAAGTGAAAAGATGTGGAAAAATGCCAATACACAGAATTCTTGAATAGCTCATTAAAAGTTTGCTCCCAGCCTAGATAGCTAAAACCTTGGATTCTCTAAATCAGGCTGCAAGGCAGCATATGAAAAGCAGACGTTCACATTGATGTTCTTCTGATGTTTGTTGTAATACAGTAGCACCCAAATCAAGTATCCTAAATTAAAGATGTGAGCAGTACTGTACTCATCCCTGCATGAACAGTAATTGTTATCAAAGACCTCACAGCTAAGGACCAGATGGAAACAACAGGAAAAAAGGGGAAGGGAAATTCGGGGAGGGTAAAGGGCTAAGTGTAAAGCAGAAGAAAAAGGGAATAAGGGGAAGAGAAGAATTGGGAAGGGGCAAGTAAGGGAAGAGAAGGTGGGATGGAGAAAAAGAAGGGTAACAATAACTTACAGTATGCCCCAGGGGTCAATAATGTGTCCAATCCTGTTTAATGTCTTCATTAATCATCTGGATGACTGGGCAGAGAGTACCCTCAGCAAGTTTGCAGATGACACAAAACTGGAAGGAGCAGCTAATACAGCAAAGGGTTCTGCTGCCATCCAGCACAAACTCAAAAGGCTG